>NW_015505482.1:724222-738293 GCF_001515645.1 Sinocyclocheilus grahami | reverse complement strand
CGGTGTGAGAGACTTCATGGGCAGTTACATTAAAAATGCTGGCAAAAGGTTACATTATTTAAGTTCTTTACAAAAAAATATGCTATGTATATGCAAAAATGCATAATAAATAATGTTTTTAAATCATTTTAAAAATAAATAAGTAATGAATGTAAAAATAATACATTTAAAATTATATATGAAAATATGAAATTACACATTTAAACACATTATTACACATGTTCTTTGCGGTTAAAATATGGACATTGGTGGAAAAATGTAGGGAATCTGAACTACTGGTCAGATTTCAAGTAGTCAGTTTCAATTCATTTGATTGAATTGGATGTTAGAAGTAATTTGTCCAAATAATTTTTCACATTTGCACAAAGTAATTTTTATTTTTCTCATAAACGCGGTTTCACTCTGAGCAATACAACTTGCCTTTGGGTGATTCTGCAAATAGAAGTCATGTTAATAATGCATAACCAGAGGTCCAAAGTAGCTCCACCTCGAAAGGAAAGTACCAGTTCTCTTTACTTTCTGTACTAAAATGTCCAAAGTTCTTAAAATTGCTATAACATTTCTCATTAACACGACCAAGAACGCCCCTCATTGAGTTTTGTAGGAAATGGTGGCCTGGCCCTTTAAGCAGCAGTGTGTAAGTTCTCAGTGTTGGCTCCGTCTGAGGGCTGCTGGTCATTAAGTCTCTCTAGTAGCTGGTGGCGGCTGCTGTCTCTGTCTGTGCCTGGCAGAGACGCAGTGTGTCTGTGAGATGTCGGCGTGGCTCGTGCTGTGAGTCTGCTATTTATGGCCTTTGTTTGGGTACACGATCCCTCCGTTTGTTGTTCCACGCCGTAGCCAGGGGCGAGGACAGCATGTGTGTGTGTGTGTGTCGATGTCTGAAATGTCAGCTGTGTTTGTGTGACACAAGTTGACAATCAACCACGTACACACATACAGAAAACATATCTGCTCTCTGCTCCCATGACTGGTTCATGAAGCTGTGTCAGTTTCTCCAGCAGAGGAACCGCAGCATGTGAAACAGCAGGTGCTTTGGTGCACTGAAGTTTGAGCATCATTATGAGACTGTAACTTACAGCAGAAGCTCACGAGTGTTGTTTAGCACTGCATGTTGTCATGAATGTATGAACCATGAATGCAGCTCTTTGCTGTGTTATTGAGATGTTTGACCTCTTGTTGTTGTTCTTCTCATTTGAGCCAGGGAGGAAGCAGAAAACTCCAAAGAAGTTCACCGGGGAGCAGCCGTCTATTTCAGGAACATTCGGTTTGAAAGGTACCACAAACACATACACGTTTTATATAATGGCGAAGACCTCCCATGACTTCTGTTGTTCTTAAAGTCTGAATTCTGCAGTCTTAAAGCTACTAAAGACTAACTTTAACCCTTTATGTTTTACGTTTTATATGTGAAAAGGATTATTTTGTCCCTTTATGAAGCTGTTTTCATTTTTGTCCCTGCAGTGAGTTAGTAAACTCACATCTGTTCTTGTAGCCAGTAAATTAAATTTTTTATTAAGGGCCAATATTTGCCCTCTGGATTTGATTTTGAGAGGGATTTATTAGGTCACATTTTTGTATCCATAAAGCTAAACACAGTGTACTGTACTGTACTTATATGTATAAAACTGAATCGGTCAGTGAAATAGTATGGCAGTTAAAACCAAACAAATCAATCAGCATCAAATAGAGGGTATTGAGATGTTTGACCTCTTGTTGTTGTTCTTCTCATTTGAGCCAGGGAGGAAGCAGAAAACTCCAAAGAAGTTCACCGGGGAGCAGCCGTCTATTTCAGGAACATTCGGTTTGAAAGGTACCACAAACACATACACGTTTTATATAATGGCGAAGACCTCCCATGACTTCTGTTGTTCTTAAAGTCTGAATTCTGCAGTCTTAAAGCTACTAAAGACTAACTTTAACCCTTTATGTTTTACGTTTTATATGTGAAAAGGATTATTTTGTCCCTTTATGAAGCTGTTTTCATTTTTGTCCCTGCAGTGAGTTAGTAAACTCACATCTGTTCTTGTAGCCAGTAAATTAAATTTTTTATTAAGGGCCAATATTTGCCCTCTGGATTTGATTTTGAGAGGGATTTATTAGGTCACATTTTTGTATCCATAAAGCTAAACACAGTGTACTGTACTGTACTTATATGTATAAAACTGAATCGGTCAGTGAAATAGTATGGCAGTTAAAACCAAACAAATCAATCAGCATCAAATAGAGGGTGGTGCGAACTACGGGGGAGCTAGTGGGAGCTCGGCTCCCCTTAATAAGACAGGGGCTCCCCTGAAAACGCGATTTGTGAACTTTTGGGGGGTCTCAAAAAATATTGACAATGTGTTATTTTGACGTGCAATTTCAGTTTTGTGAAATGTGATCATCGGGGATTATTATGTGTAAAATTGCAAAAATATCATTCCTTCCTGCATGACGGCGATTTAAACCTAATTCACTTCAATAAATTTAACTATACATTCTATACTTATCATGAGCATCAAGGTGTGGGGGCGCTGCGGTGCAGATTCCACTCATGTTTAGTACATGTTAACTTAAAGATTCGTAGAAAAAATATAAACATTGGACTCTGTATAGGTCTGCGGGACTCTCGATGTCTTAGGCCTAACTGAACGGAGGAATTATGGTATTCTTCTGTAGCCTGACGACGAGTAACTTTAACCGTTGTTCATGTGAACTCAAAGACAGCCTGATGCTTTGTTTATAGATTATTTGTGGGTGGCTGTTTGTTGTTTCACCTATCAATTCGTGCTGATAAAGTATAATAGGGTAAATCCTGTATAGTGATGTATCCTATATAGTGCTTGCATAAAGCAAGTAGTGCATACACTTGTAGCTGTTATGTATCTTTGTAAGTCATTGTAAGCCCTCTTTTGAGGCAGGCGCAAGCGCACGAACCCCCCGCCCCCCCGCTATAAAAAAAAACTAGTTGTCTCCCCCTAAGTCCATGGTATAGTTCGAACACTGGGGAAATCTGTAAATATTTAATAACAGTATTGGTAAATTACTAAATAGTAAACATACTGCTGGGACACACAGAGCGCAGAAATGCAAACCACTGAGCCTTGAGGTGAAGCTGCACCGCAAAGCCCAGTGAGTCCAGAGGTGGAGCTGCACCGCAAGGCCCAGTGAGTCCAGAGGTGGAGCTGCACCGCAAGACCCACTAAGCTCAGAGGTGGAGCTGCATCTTGGGGCCCACTGAGCCACTAGGGGCTAGTTGGTCATATTTTTTTAATTTAAATTCAGTTATAGACTAAATAGTAAACATACTGCTGGGACACATAGAGCGCAGAAATGCAAACCACTGAGCCTTGAGGTGGAGCTGCACCGCAAAGCCCAGTGAGTCCAGAGGTGGAGCTGCACCGCAAGGCCCAGTGAGTCCAGAGGTGGAGCTGCATCTTGGGGCCCACTGAGCCACTAGGGGCTAGTTGGTCATATTTTTTTTAATTCAGTTACGTAAAAGCGTAGATTAGTCTAAGATGACTTAAAAAATAAGGCTTATCATTAACCTTTTGGCTAACTGCTAGTTGGTGAAACTCGTTCTTAAGATACTGTCTTAACATTGAGGCTAAGTTTATGCAACTGACCCCAGAAGTGCAGCTGCGCCAAAAGGCCCAATGGGACTGTACAGTCATGATAATTGTTTAAATTAGACCTTGCTTCATATTCATATTCTATTCTAAATATTCAGAATTTCTCAATATTTAAGGGTTTTGTTATTGAACCAGTCAATTTTCCTCGCTCAAAAATGAAGAAGTTCTCCATGGACTTCAGTGTTATTGTTGTTTCAGGTTCTAATCCTATATTTTATCTGTTATTTAACTCTTGTAGATCTAGAATAAAGTACAACAAGTAACTCTTTACAATAAGGTTCTGTTAGTGAACATTAGTTAATGCATAATTAACAATGAGCTATACATTTGTTACATTTTATTGTAATAAAAATATAACTGTTCATTATTATGTTCGCTTAAGTCCATTAACTAATAATAAAAGATACAACTTGCTTTTAATAATGTAATAGTAAACATTGAAATTAACATTAATGAAGATTAATAAACACCTTAGAAGTATTTTACATTATTAGTTCATGTTAACTTTAGTTGTAGTTAAGTAATGATAACAAATGGAACCTTCATCATTTTGAATAACAGCAGAATTTATTACAGAGGCGTTTTTGCTCATATTTCAATTTTTGCTTCATTTTTTGTCACTTTTAGTGTACATTTTTGTTACGTTAGTTAATACATTAATTACTTATTCTGTATGCAGCCAAACTCTTTCATTAAAGGTGGGGTATGTATTTTTCAAAAACGCTTTAGAAAACAGCGTCAGGGTGAGTACCAAAACAAACTTGTAGCCAATCAGCAGTAAGGGGCGTGTCTACTCATGATGCGGAGGAGAAAGTGTTCAGTGCACAGGACGGATATTAGCGAGCCGAGCGACAGAAAGATAGAGATGGCATATAAAAAACAAAAGAGGAAAACGTCTGTGGAACAAAAGAAGGCTTACAATAAGGCAAGAAGTAGGACCCGTGTAAATATCGGATCAGCTTTCCAGCGCTGGAGAGAACTCAAGGAGCGGAAGGCCTGTGATCGGACACAGAGGTTGCTTTGTTTCTTCTAAATAGGTGAGTAACACCGTGTCTACACCACCGCGCCGCAACAGCTAAAGTCTGTCTACACTGAACGCGATAAAGCGACCGTGGAAAATCATTTGAAATTTGTGTCAATGCGTCATAAATGGAACGCAGCAGCTGTTTTCTGTCGGGGATTTGTCGTGTTGCGCCGCATCCAGTGTAGACAGCATCACTGATTATAATGAGTTCTATAGTATTTTGTTGCGCCGCTCGCGTCCGCTGTAGACACGGTGTAACTTTGGTTTTGCTTTGTTTCACAGAACTAATCGTTGCCTGGATTGCGTACGTATGTGTGGGGCGGAGCTATCAAAATAGGGGCGAGACCCCTTTGGGGTAGGGGCGTGTTTGTTTTGGTGATTTGAAATATCAACATTGGCTACCAGAAATAACTAACCCCACCTTTAAGGGAA
This sequence comes from Sinocyclocheilus grahami, assembly GCF_001515645.1. Lineage (NCBI taxonomy): Eukaryota > Metazoa > Chordata > Actinopteri > Cypriniformes > Cyprinidae > Sinocyclocheilus > Sinocyclocheilus grahami. The sequence goes on along the minus strand of NW_015505482.1, from coordinate 733,226 downwards.
CTAAAGTACAGGAAGTCTCTCTTTAGTGATCTACTAGATTGCCATGACCCTTTTTTTGACTAACTGCCTCACAGTGGTGTTTCTTGTCAGTCAGTATGTTTACATGGACAACAGTACTCCGATTTTAATACGATTAAGACAATACTCTGATTAAGAATCTACCATGTAAACAGAGATTTCTGATTACCTTAATCCGGCTAAAGTCATAATCGAAGTAAACACTAATCGAATTAAGACATGTGGAGTATTCCTATTTTAGTCGCATTATTGAAGTGCTGTAAAGACATGTACACACCTTAATCACATTATTACCGCCGTGTAGGACTTTTCGCCGCATTTTGCGACAGGATACACACACGGCAGTGCTCAACCATTTGACGGCAAATAAAAGAGCTTCTGTTTGCACGTACAAATAATTAACTGCACTTGATGCTTTCATAAAGTAAAAAATTAAACTGTACATGGCATCATCACGAAGACGAACTACATGTTTATACGTGAAATTCTGGAGGAGACGTCGGATGGCGTCGCGTGGTGACGTAATGACGTGTGCCATTAATCGATCTATGTACTATAACATCTAAAACGGGAACATGAAAGGAATATTCTAAAAGCAACTCATGTAAACACCATAATTGTAATATTGTCTTATTCAGAATAAGGTAAATAATTAGATTACTGATGTCCATGTAAACATAGCCAAAGTTATATCAGAAGTGACTTTCAGAGTTTAGTCTTAGCCTCCATTCAATAAATACACCTTGAGATTTCAGTGGTATTTTTGCCCCTGTATGTTTATAATTAGCAACCATATACTCTTTGATAGTAATTACCCCTGTTGGTGCTAATATGGGGTCTATAGGTCTATTCTAGAAATGTTTCATTTCCTGTTGAAGTTACAGTGGTGCATGTTTAAGAAGCAATGCACCACAAGACTCTTTGACCGCCAAGAGAGTTTGAGAGTCTCATTTCTTCATTTCTCAGTTTGTTTGTTCTTTTTTAGTCATACTTTTATTTCTGTGACTTGTGAGGTCTCTACTTTTCCTGAATGTAATTTGTTATGTGTTGTACAGGAATGAATAAGGTGGAGGAGAAGTTGAAAGCAGGTCGGATGAAGAGGGCGGAAGGGGCTTTGTTCACTGAGGAGTCCCAGAGGAAGCAGTCGGTTCAAGCTCCCACCAGAAAAGAAGCTGCTGTTATTAGTTCAGGTCTCTCTCTCTCTGCTCTCTCTCTCTGCATGTTTGCATGATAAAATCATCCAGTACATTTGTACTGCCAAAGCAGTGTGACATAACTAAAATAAAGCAAAATAGTACTAATAATAGCACAAATCAAATAAATAGTTCTATTATGAAAAAAAAAAAAAAAAAAAAAACATTTAATATGAAGTAAAATGAATGAAATAATATAGAAATGTGCTCTACCGTTTGAAAGATTTGGGGTCATTTACTTATTTATTTAAAGTAATTAGTCAGCATACTTTTATTCAGAAAATTGATCAAAAGTGACAGTAAAAGTAGTTATAATGTTACAAAAGATGCTGTTCTTTTTAACTTTCTATTCATGAAAGAATCCTGAAAGAAATGTATCATGGTTTCCACAAAAATAATAGCATTTTCAGCATTTATAATAATAGGATTATGTGACACTGAAGAGTGGCGTAATGATGCTGAAAAATCTAATTTGCATCACAGGAATAAAATGGAATAAATAAATTGCATTTTAAAATATATTAAAAGTGAAAACAGCTCTTTTAAATTGTAATAATATTTCAAAATATTTATTGTATTTTTATTGGATTTTTTTATTTGGATTTTTATTGTATTTTTTATCAAATGAATGCAGTCTTAGTAAGCAAAAGAGACTTCTTTCAAAAAAAATAAACAAAAAATCTTATTGACCCCAAACTTTCAAATGGTAATGTAAACTTGATTTAACCATGTTTTATCTGTTTGTCTCAGTTCCCCCTGCTGAAGCCCAGTGGCAGAACACCATCTCTGAGAGAGGGGAAGTGGTCTGTCCCACCTGCTCTGTCGTCACTCGCAAGACCGTCCACGGACTTAAGAAGCACATGGAGATCTGTCAGAAGGTCAGAAGTCTCTCTAAAACTAGTCTCGCGTAGCTAGACTGACGGCTGAATGTCTGGAATCCTTGGCAGCTTTCATTGGCCAAGGCCCGCCCATGAGGCCGTTTTACCGACATGTCAAACAACCAATCACAGTTCGTTTCATTCATCGTCACGCTTCGGGGCATGGAAATGTCGCCACAATAACTGTGTAAAACTCTCGGATGTATTTTAAAGATTCTGTGCTGCGAACTTTAAATATTTCACATACTTTTGAAACTCCAGCTTTAGTTGATCCTGATAAGCGCTCGTTGTCACAGTTGTAAACACAGCGGCTTTCTTCTTTCATGAGGGGGTTTGGCGTCACGGCATCTTTGTTTCCAGGCGGAACGTTAAAGAACGTTTACACACATGTCTCCCGGAAATCCTGTAGAATTCAACCAATCCGATGACGACTTCGAAACTCCTGAAGTGTTTCCACCTTTGTGTCCCATATGCATCAGACGTTTAGCCAACGGTCCGTGGGCGTGACGCCTGAGGCTGAGACTACTCTAAAACACACTATTGTCATTATTACTAGCATAGGCTTGGAGCAGGGGTGTCCGAACCTGTTCTTCAAAGACCACTGTCGTGCAGAGTTTAGGTCCAACCATAATTAAACACACCTGAACAACGTCTTCAGTCTCACTAGAAACTTCCAGGCAAGTGTGTTGGAGCTAAAATATCCAGGACACTGTCCCTCCAGGAACAGGTTTGGACACGCCTGGCTTAGAGGAACACATTATTTTATAAATTACTCTCAACATTACCAAAGGAAAGATTTGTTTTATAGGGATATTTCACCCAAAAATGAAAATTATGTCATTACCCTCATGTTGTTCCAAAACTGTAAGACCTTCGTTCATCTTTAGAACACAAATTAAGATATTTTTGATGAAATCCGAGAGCTTTCTGACCCTCCATATACAGTAACGTAAAGGCCCAGAAAGGTAATAAGGACATCATTAAAACAGTCCATGTGACATCAGTGGTTCAGCCTTAATTTTATGAAACGAGAATAGAGAATACTTTTTGTGCGCAAAGAAAACAAAAAAAAAAAAAAAAAAAAAAAACATTTAATATGAAGTAAAATGAATGAAATAATATAGAAATGTGCTCTACCGTTTGAAAGATTTGGGGTCATTTACTTATTTATTTAAAGTAATTAGTCAGCATACTTTTATTCAGAAAATTGATCAAAAGTGACAGTAAAAGTAGTTATAATGTTACAAAAGATGCTGTTCTTTTTAACTTTCTATTCATGAAAGAATCCTGAAAGAAATGTATCATGGTTTCCACAAAAATAATAGCATTTTCAGCATTTATAATAATAGGATTATGTGACACTGAAGAGTGGCATAATGATGCTGAAAAATCTAATTTGCATCACAGGAATAAAATGGAATAAATAAATTGCATTTTAAAATATATTAAAAGTGAAAACAGCTCTTTTAAATTGTAATAATATTTCAAAATATTTATTGTATTTTTATTGGATTTTTTTATTTGGATTTTTATTGTATTTTTTATCAAATGAATGCAGTCTTAGTAAGCAAAAGAGACTTCTTTCAAAAAAATAAAAAAAAAATCTTATTGACCCCAAACTTTCAAATGGTAATGTAAACTTGATTAACCATGTTTTATCTGTTTGTCTCAGTTCCCCCTGCTGAAGCCCAGTGGCAGAACACCATCTCTGAGAGAGGGGAAGTGGTCTGTCCCACCTGCTCTGTCGTCACTCGCAAGACCGTCCACGGACTTAAGAAGCACATGGAGATCTGTCAGAAGGTCAGAAGTCTCTCTAAAACTAGTCTCGCGTAGCTAGACTGACGGCTGAATGTCTGGAATCCTTGGCAGCTTTCATTGGCCAAGGCCCGCCCATGAGGCCGTTTTACCGACATGTCAAACAACCAATCACAGTTCGTTTCATTCATCGTCACGCTTCGGGGCATGGAAATGTCGCCACAATAACTGTGTAAAACTCTCGGATGTATTTTAAAGATTCTGTGCTGCGAACTTTAAATATTTCACATACTTTTGAAACTCCAGCTTTAGTTGATCCTGATAAGCGCTCGTTGTCACAGTTGTAAACACAGCGGCTTTCTTCTTTCATGAGGGGGTTTGGCGTCACGGCATCTTTGTTTCCAGGCGGAACGTTAAAGAACGTTTACACACATGTCTCCCGGAAATCCTGTAGAATTCAACCAATCCGATGACGACTTCGAAACTCCTGAAGTGTTTCCACCTTTGTGTCCCATATGCATCAGACGTTTAGCCAACGGTCCGTGGGCGTGACGCCTGAGGCTGAGACTACTCTAAAACACACTATTGTCATTATTACTAGCATAGGCTTGGAGCAGGGGTGTCCGAACCTGTTCTTCAAAGACCACTGTCGTGCAGAGTTTAGGTCCAACCATAATTAAACACACCTGAACAACGTCTTCAGTCTCACTAGAAACTTCCAGGCAAGTGTGTTGGAGCTAAAATATCCAGGACACTGTCCCTCCAGGAACAGGTTTGGACACGCCTGGCTTAGAGGAACACATTATTTTATAAATAAAAAATCTTATTGACCCCAAACTTTCAAATGGTAATGTAAACTTGATTAACCATGTTTTATCTGTTTGTCTCAGTTCCCCCTGCTGAAGCCCAGTGGCAGAACACCATCTCTGAGAGAGGGGAAGTGGTCTGTCCCACCTGCTCTGTCGTCACTCGCAAGACCGTCCACGGACTTAAGAAGCACATGGAGATCTGTCAGAAGGTCAGAAGTCTCTCTAAAACTAGTCTCGCGTAGCTAGACTGACGGCTGAATGTCTGGAATCCTTGGCAGCTTTCATTGGCCAAGGCCCGCCCATGAGGCCGTTTTACCGACATGTCAAACAACCAATCACAGTTCGTTTCATTCATCGTCACGCTTCGGGGCGTGGAAATGTCGCCACAATAACTGTGTAAAACTCTCGGATGTATTTTAAAGATTCTGTGCTGCGAACTTTAAATATTTCACATACTTTTGAAACTCCAGCTTTAGTTGATCCTGATAAGCGCTCGTTGTCACAGTTGTAAACACAGCGGCTTTCTTCTTTCATGAGGGGGTTTGGCGTCACGGCATCTTTGTTTCCAGGCGGAACGTTAAAGAACGTTTACACACATGTCTCCCGGAAATCCTGTAGAATTCAACCAATCCGATGACGACTTCGAAACTCCTGAAGTGTTTCCACCTTTGTGTCCCATATGCATCAGACGTTTAGCCAACGGTCCGTGGGCGTGACGCCTGAGGCTGAGACTACTCTAAAACACACTATTGTCATTATTACTAGCATAGGCTTGGAGCAGGGGTGTCCGAACCTGTTCTTCAAAGACCACTGTCGTGCAGAGTTTAGGTCCAACCATAATTAAACACACCTGAACAACGTCTTCAGTCTCACTAGAAACTTCCAGGCAAGTGTGTTGGAGCTAAAATATCCAGGACACTGTCCCTCCAGGAACAGGTTTGGACACGCCTGGCTTAGAGGAACACATTATTTTATAAATTACTCTCAACATTACCAAAGGAAAGATTTGTTTTATAGGGATATTTCACCCAAAAATGAAAATTATGTCATTACCCTCATGTTGTTCCAAAACTGTAAGACCTTCGTTCATCTTTAGAACACAAATTAAGATATTTTTGATGAAATCCGAGAGCTTTCTGACCCTCCATATACAGTAACGTAAAGGCCCAGAAAGGTAATAAGGACATCATTAAAACAGTCCATGTGACATCAGTGGTTCAGCCTTAATTTTATGAAACGAGAATAGAGAATACTTTTTGTGCGCAAAGAAAACAAAAACAACTTTATTCAACAATTCTTCTCCTCTGCATTACGATGCATGCGCATGCTCTCCTCTGAATGTAAACAAGGCACAGTGCGTGTGTTCTACGTCATCAGCACCACATGCATGCGATGTTTACATGCAGGAAAAGCAAGCGCATGCGTCATGAGTAATTAATTTTTGGGTGAACAATCCCTTTGAGGTGAAGTTGCTTTGGCAATCCCGACCAGCCCAACCAATGTTTGGAGTTTGCGTTGAGACTAGGGATGCAACGATTAACCGCGAGCGGTTGAAAATCGATTTAAATATTGAGATGCTAAACAAATCGCGATTCAATTAGGGGTAGGAGTTTATATGAATGTATGTCTGAGGGGAACTTACTGTCTTTCGATGGTATTTTTTTCTTTTCCTCTTGCCTCTGTATAATACATATTACATTTCATAAGTGCAGCGCTGCTTGGTTTACAGCAGAAACCAGAAAACGCTTTAAGCGCCACCTGCTGGCAGAGAGTGAATCTGCGTCTCGTTCAGCTCGTCTGCTGTTTCTGTTTCGTGCAGATATTTTTTATGCATAGTTTTACAAAACCGAAGTCAAACCATTCTGTTTTTGCTTAAAATTTCGAAATTATACAATGTAATTTAGATTAAATCTGCTCATGTTGCATGTATGCAGCATCTTTGTTTGGATCATGATTAAAATGCAGTGGTTGCCTCTAATTTTAAAAGGAAAGAGCACAGACAAAGCCTTAGTTTGTTTATATGAAGAGATTTATTTTATTTGTGTTACTTATTTATTTGATTGTTTTAAAATTTCTATTTAGTTTTGTTATTTACATTTACATTATATTTAAATTTTGTTATTTAGCTAACGCTTTTATCCAACGCGACGAACAAATGAGGACAATAGAAGCAATCAAAACCAACAAAAGAGCAATAATTTACAAGTGCTATATTACTTTACTTTTACTTTTAGTCATTTAGCAGACGCTTTTATCCAAAGTGACTTACAAATAAGAAAAAGTAATTAAAACTAAAAGCTAAAACTCTATAAATACTATATATATATATATACACACATTTGAGAAAATAAAATAAATTAAATAAAAATGACAAATGCATACACCATTTCAAAACGAAACATTTAAATAAAAACAAAAAAATAAAGCTAAAAACAATTCAAAATATTAAAAAAACAAAAGGTATGAGTATAATAATGATTCTAACATAAGACTTAGCCAAACACCAAAAAAACAACAACAACTACATATGTGTATGTACAGCCTCACACATATACAGTACATGTACATATATATAAATACATTCAATATATATATATATATTTTATTTCATTATTTTTTTCCCTAGGGATCATGTAACACTGAAAACTGGAGCCATACAGAACAGCCACGAAAAAGGAGCCATAAAGATTACAGTAAATATAATAAAATAGAAAATAGTTATCTAAACTTGTTAAAAAAAAAAAGCACTTTAGACTATATCTTTAGTATTAAACAGTTTTTGTTTATAATAATGTGTGAATTCTAAGTGTATAGATACAGTTCAGATATAATCTAATATAGGTCACAAAAAATGTGCAATCTGAAAAACAAAATTGTCAATAATGTCAAAAAGTCAAACGTGAGTCAATCCATCAGGTAGGTAGATATATAACCATCAACTATTGTTCATCTGAACCTGTAGAATATGTCCTGATGGACAGGGCGGGAGGTTCTTTTGGCAGACGTAGCCTCTTCTATCCAACACTTTGCTTTTACAACATTAATCACCCTAGACATTTATTGCGTTTGAATAATCGCCATCTTATCTGAAGAGAAATTTAGCTTGTGTCTGTTTAGCATCTCCTCTAGCTCAAGAATAAGGAAAATTAATGAGGTGGATCTGTTCAAATGCAAGACGGAGACTACGCAGCGAGACGACGGTTATCTTGCGTAAGGTCAGTCTGACAAAGTCACTTCCCTTAGGCACAGACGGATGTTTAGGGGGAAACAAAAAGGGGAAAGGAAGGGCATTGTGGGAAACTGACCCAACCTTCCCAACAAACACAAACACTCCCCTTCAAAGAGCACAAGGCCTCCTCCCTCATTCCACCATGCCTTTGGCAAAGTCAGGTCAAGACACTGCCAAGAATGTGACTGGATTTGAAAAACAAATTAGAGGCTTTTCCCTTCCCGATTTCACTGTTTCAAAGGTGGAATAATACAAAAACAAAAAAAAACTTTGATGTTCTCAAAAGGTGGTTAAAAGGAAGATTCTGCGAATTGAGCTCTCTGTGGGTTTGCTGGCTTTGTGCATAGCTAAATCATGCTCTATTAATCTTTCACAAGGCCAGTCAGTCAGGCATAAAAAAACCTGAGATTTACTTTGAGATGGATGCTTCAGCATTTCTTTTTTATTACGGTATACCAATAGGAATGGCTTGAGCCTAGCAACTTATCAAGTGATCCCACTGCAGTCAGATGCATGTTCAGTGTCAGGGAGGAGGCTGTGAACTTCCCCTCAGATCATGGCAGATGGCGCACTGCTCTTCCTCTGACGCAACGTAAAGCTGAACAGACTGAATGCACAGCTTTCCATCTAATGACCTACTTTTTAGGGCTGTCAAAGTTAAACACATGCGATTAATTAAATATATTTAAAATGCTTATTCAATTTGACATTGTAAGTGTTTCATTCTGTGTGATTTCTAAAAAAATGATGGGAACATTCAGAGCTGATTAAACGTAATTGGAGCCACATCAAGTGTCTCGTACATATCCATACAAGTTATTGTGAAATTTAAACAATGCTGATATCTGTCATTATTTAAAAAGTTGTTCCAAACCAATATGACAGTTTCATTTGTAGAACACAAAAGTTTTTTTTTTATTATTATTATGGCCACTTTTTCAATGTAATGAAAATAAAGGAGGGCTCCACTGAGGCCCCAAAAACACCATAAATGTGATTATGGTGTCATTATGATGACATTATTGATTGAAAATGGGCCCTAATTCTCTTTGGCATGTGAATTATACACTCTAAAAAATGCTGGGTTGTTTCAACCCAACTTTGGGTCAAATATGGACTAAC
>NW_015505482.1:696673-721938 GCF_001515645.1 Sinocyclocheilus grahami | reverse complement strand
GCTAAAATAACAACAACTTACTGACACATAGTAAGAAATGGCTATAAAAACTGAAACAGAAGTGAAACAAGTAGTAGGAAAGAGGAGAAATAAAAAGCGATACTTATTATATTATATTAGTATATTATTATAGTGTTATATTTCAATTTCACAAAGAAACGTACAGTATTTTGTCCAAGCAATAATAAAAGGACACATTTAATTTATAATTTGTCTTAAATCTAATTTGTTAAAATAAATCGTGAATCGAATCGTGAGCTGAGTGAATCGTTACATCCCTAGTTGAGACTTTATGATTTTTTGTCAGTTAGCAAACAAGAAAAGTGTTCAGGAAACCTATTTGAAAACAGTGGTTTGCTTGTTTATCTTAAAATACTGATGACAATTCACCAACCATGAAATCTAACTTATTACATGTAACAAGATCATAGTCAATAATAACAATAGTCAGACACCTCAACAGACTACTGTCATTGACGTTTGCGTTGACCTCAAGAGGAATCCACACTAATTCTTCAGCCAGCTGAAGGTCTTGTTCCTCAGTTATTGGTAACCCAAACGTCCCATGGGGACTTTGGTGGATTGGACCTTTCGTACAACCGCGCTCCTCCAACGAAGACAACAACTGTCTCAGTTTTCGAAACACATCAAATATAATGTGGCAGATGTGCTCAATCTCTTCCATATGAAGAGGGACAAAGCCTTATTCATCACTGACTGTAAATCATATCTAAAAACATTCTTACATAAATTGTCGCGCTCAATTCATTGGGAAGGTTTATGTAAAAATGGATTTATGAGCGATTTGTTCCACTTGGATTTCATGAATGAGGCCCAAAGAACGATAGAACGAAAGAGAGGGAATCAAACCTTTAATGTATGACTCTCCCTCTGTTGTTTATACACCCAAACCGCAGAGGAAGCGAAGAGGAGAATGTTTCAGGCATGCAATTAGACACCTCTCTCTCAGGACCTCGCACAGGGGGCCGGAGGGAGCCATTAGGGGCACTTTATTGATTGGGCGTCTGTGAGTGGCCCTGCCCAGTGTGCATCTGGAGTAGAGACTTATAGTGGCAGCCCAGTGTATGGCAAAACTCTATAAAAATGATGACACGTCTATTAAAGAGGGAATCGATCGGCTGCGTTATTGCGGGGTCACAAGTAATTGTAGTTTCTCTGGCCTCTTCCTCAGCCCTGTGTGAAATCAATGATGGCTATGATGGGCATTAAGGGGGAAGACGTTTTATAGCAAAGGAAATGTATTAAAATGATAATCATTGACCTTATTGACATTTTTGTGAATGTCAATGCAGAAATAAATATATAGTTCCGTCATGAAACTCTAGATGGCGCAGGCGACTGGTTGTTAACGTAACCGACTTGGCACAAGCTGATTGGTTCATGCTGCATATGCAGCCAATGAGCTTACTACCTTGCATTTATATGGCTGGCTAGCATTCACTTGAGATTCCTGCAGTGCGCTTTCAGAGTTCTCTGAAACCCTCCACCTTCCCCAGCTCCACCTGTATAGATCTGCTACGGGTTATTTTATATGCTATTTTTGCAGCAGCAGTATGTCTTATATACTCATGGCACCGTATCGCCGTATGCATTGGCAGTAGCAAGTTCTTGTACTTGCTTGCAGCAGCAGCAATGATATACAACTACAGCAATAACCAACAGCAACAGCAATTCAGCAGCAGCAGATCTATTCCGCCAAGACCAAATACATTAACATTGTCATATCCATCACCTTGCTAAAATCTTCAGAGAGTTGTCATGATTGAAATATACTTTTATTAAGCGAGGATGCATTCAATTGATCAGAAGTGCCAGTTAGGACATTTACTGAATAATGTGAAAGATTTCTATTTCAATTCTTCAGAAAAGGTATCACAGTTTCACAAAAATATGAAGCAGCACAACGGTTTTCAGCATGGATAATAATAGGAAATGTTTTTTGAGCAGCAAATCGGCATATTAGAGTGATTTCTGAAGGATCATGTGACACTGAAGACTGGAATAATGATGCTGAAAATTCAACAGAACAATAGAAACAATAGAAAGGTTTCTTTGTTGCTGGATGAAGATGTTTGTCTTGTGGTAAAAAAAAAAATGGTGTAAATAGGCCTTGAACTTGTTCAAATAATTTACATTTTTTTGCATTGCATTTTTTAAATAAATAGTCCTTCATTTTGAATAGTTATTTTCTTCACCGTATTTTTTTAAGTGTGTAAAAGTTTTAGTATTAAAGGTCAAGTGTGTAATTTTTGTGACATTTTTGTCGCCACACACAAAAAAAAATAATAATTCAATGGCCATTATGCCTTTGAACTGAATTCACGTCATTGTCAACAGTCACAGTTGTCATGTGAGGCTGGTAGGGAATATTTCAATGCTTTTCAGAAGAATAATACAAATGCTTTATTTGTACATTACTTTATTAGTTGACTGCTTCAAGGGGAAAAATACATAGTTTGCCGTTTGTATTATTGTAACTGGAACATCAAATATAAAATGTCACATTTATAACTCATGATTTCATGATATTTGAGGTGGACATCCTAAACTGTGGTCTTTTTCTTGTAGCTGCGGGACGCTCTGAAATGTCAGCAGTGTCAGAAACAGTTCCGATCAAAAGCTGGACTCAATTACCACAGCATGGCTGACCACATTAAGGTGAGCGGCGGTGCCAGAACACATTTTACTTGAGCTTTTTGTAAGAATTGACTGCAGATCCATAGCAGAGCTCATCACCTAGATGTCAAAACAGATGAAAATTTATGATTTGAAATACAATGTATAAATCATTTAAACAATTAAAATTGCATCACTTTTAACATCAGCTTTTCTGTATATGAATGAAACATTCAGTCTCATGAAATGTGTTGTTCTTTCTCTTCACGCTGAGCCTTTTACTCCTTTGTGAAAAAGTACACTTCAGCATACTTTCAAAAAGGGTACTATTATGGAAATAATATAATTTAAAGGAAAAAGTGTTTTCAGACACATTGCATGTTATTTACAATTAAATTAAAATGTATTATAGTTTAAATTTATATTAAATGCAATTAGATGAACTTAAGAGTGTTTTTAATAAATCTTTAAACAAAATATCATAATTACTTGTGTTGTCTTTGAAATATGGTTAAAGTGTACTGCCATATGTTCTGACAGGCATTTATAGTAAACTAAAATATACTTTAATGTAATTTCTATTAAAATTTGTATGTCATGCATTAAAATATTTTTGTAATTACACATTTGTAATATTGAAAATGTAATTTAGTACATTTAAAATATATTAACTTTAAATGTAATATAAAAAACACTACATTTAAATTTATATCAAGTACTTTACATGTGCGTTAACATGTTACATGTTACTCGTCAACATGTTATGTAGTCAACACATCAAAATAAGTGTACTTTAAAAGATGACCAAATATGTTTTGATGCAATGTTTTAAATTGAACTGTACTGTAACTTTTAATTTGACATATTGCAAAGTGCACTTTTTAAATGTGTATTGAAGTGTGTTATGGAACGTATAAGTAAACCCTCTTTAAGTAGACTTCAATGGCATTTTATTTCATTAAAATTATAATATCTGCAAGTATACGTTTAAAAATATACTGTAAATGTACATTTAATACAATTAAGTGCAATTCTTTTCCCCAAGGGACTCGAGAAGATCTGAAACGATAGCATTTTAATATCTTTAATAACCTAGTGGAGCTGTGTGTGTACAGTATGTGCAGAAGAACAGTGTTTAATATTAGATACAGTGACCACTACAGAGAGCAGCTAATCTCTATTATATCTGACACCATCTCTATACTCCAGCATCACTTTAAGACCTAAAGCATCCATTAGGCTCTAACCATTAACTGTACATATGGGAAAAGGTCTAGCGCACGTCTAGTAATACCTTTTAAAACAGTCTTCAAGCAGTATTTCAACTGTAATGATTGTCTCCTGTTCCCCAGCCTTATTTCTTTACAGTAATAATTTCCTCAACAATCATCAGCTTTCCTGACAGTAATCTTTCTCAACGGCAAATCATGGTAATCTGCCTTATGAGTAAAGTTGATCTGTTTTTTTCCAGTCATGTTCAGCCAACATCTGAATAGGAACGGCACATCCCGTAATGATGACCCTTGTAAGGTTTAGTGTAAAAACATGAGAGAGAAACGCTGGTTAAAGAGGGCCATGAGGATGTAAGCGCCATCTGCCAAACTCAAGCATTAGCTGCAAACAATATTTCCAATGAAATGTGTTAAATTATGCACGACCAAATGTCTTACAAACAGTATGAAACATTAATGAGGATGTGCATTTAGGTCTGTGATTTGTTATTTGAGCCAGGTGCTGAGTCTCACTGAGCCAAACATTTGAGAATCAGCATAAGGTCTGGGCCACATTGCAGCTTATTCTAGCCAGGATCCGCCCACTTTGACAGGAAGAGAACGACAAACGTGTAAAGTGATTTCAGGGCTGGTTATCGTAGGTAGTTAAAAACTAAATATTTTAAAAAAATGTGTGATTCAATAAAATTAACATTATAGACCGAAAGCGAAACGTCTGGACACACTTGGCCTGAAAATGAAAAAAATGGAAACGGAAACCAAAAAAATTATTCTTTAAAACTGGACTTTCTCTAGACTATAACTACACATTATATTGTAAATAATAATATAATACTTGTGACTACACTTGTTCTTGCTTCAGGTGGCATCACTGCCGTAACATCTGCCCAACAATTTTTAAGATATAGAATACTTTTTGTGGATCAAAATTATTTTGTAGAAGTTCCTGATGTACAATATAATATTCTATATTTCTGCTGTAATTATGACAAAGCTGCTTTTTATTAACAGAAACTGGGAGTATTGATATACTAAATTAATTAACCATGATCAATTATTTGCCTCCAGAAATTTCTAGAACTGTTTGTTTTTCTTTAAAAACACTAGTTATTGAGGGGGAAATTAGTATTATTTCAGTTTACATCTTGATTTGCTGTGTTTTTTTAAATATATATTTTAAGTAAGATCAGAATTATTATTTTAAGATATTAAGATAATTTTTATTTAAATTCTTGACTGGGGCTGTCAAGCAATTCAAATTAATTTATCAAATTAATAATTACATTAATTGCAAGTTATTCACACATCAATTGAAAAGTATCGCCCAAAAGTCATTATTGTGTTTTATAGGCATTAAAAAGCTTTAGAAAGAAATATTTTCATTCAACATAGGATTTATTACACACAAACTTTTAAGGCTACAATGTAGCCATAATTTTTTTTTTCAGAAGCTGCATGTGAAGTAGCATTTGGGTATATTAACACAGAGGTGGCATGAGTGCATTTGCACTGAAATTATTATTGCATAAATAATGCTATGAAATGAATGGGATTTAAATCAGCATTAATGGATTTTTTTTTTTAGAAAACCTGATAAATTAATGAAATGATACTGTAAATATGAAAGTAAAACCACCAGTAGGTGACGGCAAGTCACTGTTAACGCGTGAGTCATTCAGTCATTCATAACTGATTTATTCAAATGGCTGATTCATTCAGAAACAAAGCAAATGACTGTCTTCATGAATAAATCATTGGCTCACTTGATTCACATTGAGAGCTGCAGGGTGATATACTGTAGCCAGGTGATGCAGTATCTCTCACACATCATTTAACCCTCTCCATTATCAGCTCTCCGTGTTTTGAGTGCCTATGGGTGTTAGCACTGACATATTTTGGTTTAACAGTCTGCAAGTAAATTTTTTTCAGTACAGAATTGAAGTTGTATCTCAAACTTAGTGTTTACCCTCAGGTGCTGTGTTGAGGTGTCTGGCATCCTGTTTAGATAGCTCATGTCTCATTTCCCCTGCTGATGTTATTAACAGGCCAAATACAGTGCTGTAAAAAGTGTTGCTGTTAACACGCCTTGAGTAAATGCCCCTCTATAAAGGCATCTGGCTTTCAGAAAGCAGTGATTGGAAACATACTGTTGTAAAGACTTGAGGAAGAGTTTCTGGAAAGAAACTAATGTGTTACAATGTATTTGTTTCCCCTTTGTAAGCCCTCAGCGAGTGAAAATGTGTCTGAGGAGGAGCAGGAGGAGAGAGCGAGGCTACGCTGCGTCCTCAAACAGATGGGCCGAATCAAATGTCCCAGTGAGGTAGGAATTTGTCACTGGTGCCTGTCGTCTGTCTGTCTCCCTAGACGCCACTGGCTGTCCTCATTTGTCTACTTTATGTCTCTCATTTTCTCAGTTTTGACTTTTGTCTTCTTGTGCACATTTCAGCTGTCTGTCTGTCTGTCTCTCTGTCTGTCTCTGTCTGTCTGTCTTCTGCTTTTTATTTATATTTTAAGATACCTATCTATCTATCTATCTATCTATCTATCTATCTATCTATCTATCTATCTATCTATCTATCTATCTATCTATCTATCTATCTATCTATCTATCTATCTATCTATCTGTCAGTCTGTCTGTCTATCTATCTCTCTTTCTACCTATCTACATATTTCTGCTTTTTATTTATATTTTAAGATACCTATCTATCTATCTATCTATCTATCTATCTATCTATCTATCTATCTATCTATCTATCTATCTATCTATCTATCTATCTATCTATCTATCTATCTATCTATCTATCTATCTGTCAGTCTGTCTGTCTATCTATCTCTCTTTCTACCTATCTACATATCTGTCTGTCTGCCTACCTGTCTGTCCATCTATGTCTCTGTCTGTGTGTCTGTAAGCATGTTTTTATTTGGTTCACCAGCTAGACCAGCACTAACCAGCTTGGAAATTCTTTTTAAGTTGGTCTTTTCAGCAGAGCAGTCTGGTTCCAATTACTACAGTATGAGTATGTGTGGAGAAAGTGATGAGAAGAGAAATAAAAAGTGGGGGGAAGAAGATGAGAACATTCCTGAAAAAACTTGCTTATTTGTCACTAAGGGCCAGATTTACTAAACAGGGCAAATTAGCGCAATGCAGAACCTGATTTTACCAAGTGTGACATGTTCCTGGATCAACATTTTTGTTGACCCTGGAACAACATTGTGATTAACCAATCAGATTTGAGGAACCAGTTTATAGTTTTTGTGAAGTTTAGGCTTACAATCAGTGTTTGGTGTTTGTGTCATTCATCTATCATTCATCAGTGTCATTCATCATTTCCTCTGATTTTAGGGATTACTCATGGTTAAGGTTAGGTTTAGGTGTAGGGATATGGTCAAGACTACATTTTTGGATTAAAATGTTGTTCCAGGGTCAGCAAGATATGTTAGAACACATCTAACTCAGCAAAATCAGGACGTGAATACGCCGATGGGAGGGGGAAAATTCTGCATGTGATTTATTGACAAGGTGCACATTAAAGAACACAGACACAGCCAGATCTTTTCCAAAATGACCAGCGCAATCTACCAGGAGCAGCGCAAAATACCACCTGCTTTAAGACATGCTTTTTTGGGGCATTAAATAATACCACAAATACGGGTAAAATAAGTATTGAACATGTCACCATTTTTCTCAGTAAATATATTTCTAAAGGTGCTGTTTTCATGAAATTTTCACCAGATGTTGGTAACAACACAGGTAATCCATACTTACAAATAAAACAAAACAAATAAGTTCAGAAATTAAGTTATGTGTAACGAAGTGGAATGACACGGAAAAAGTATTGTATCACTGAAATGTAATACTTTGTTCAAATCCTTTGTTGGTAATGACAGCTTCAAGACGCCTCCTGTATGGAGAAACTAGTCGCATGCATTGCTCAGGTGTGATTTTGGCCCATTCTTCCACAGAGTCTTCAAATCTTGAAGGTTCCGTGGGCCTCTTCTATGAACTCTGATCTTTAGTTCTTATTTTCTATTGGATTCAAGTCAGATGATTGGCTGGGCCATTCTAGCAGCTTTACTTTCTTTCTCTGAAACCAATTGAGAGTTTCCTTGGCTGTGTTTGGGATCATTGTCTTACTGAAATGTCCACCCTTGTTTCATCTTCATCATCCTGGTCCTGTAGGTGTTGGGACTGAAACAGCAAATATGAATTTCCACTGACTAGGGGCAGGATTGCTTTCTAATCACTGATGGATTTCAGCTGGTGTCTTGGCTTTCCATGCCTTTTTGCACCTCCCTTTCTACATGCGTTCAATACTTTTTCCCTGTGTCATTCCACTTTATTACACAGAACTTAATTTCTGAACTTATTTTTGTTTTCCTATCTATCTATCTATCTATCTATCTATCTATCTATCTATCTATCTATCTATCTATCTATCTATCTATCTATCTATCTATCTATCTATCTATCTATCTATCTGTCAGTCTGTCTGTCTATCTATCTCTCTTTCTACCTATCTACATATCTGTCTGTCTGCCTACCTGTCTGTCCATCTATGTCTCTGTCTGTGTCTGTAAGCATGTTTTTATTTGGTTCACCAGCTAGACCAGCACTAACCAGCTTGGAAATTCTTTTTAAGTTGGTCTTTTCAGCAGAGCAGTCTGGTTCCAATTACTACAGTATGAGTATGTGTGGAGAAAGTGATGAGAAGAGAAATAAAAAGTGGGGGGAAGAAGATGAGAACATTCCTGAAAAAACTTGCTTATTTGTCACTAAGGGCCAGATTTACTAAACAGGGCAAATTAGCGCAATGCAGAACCTGATTTTACCAAGTGTGACATGTTCCTGGATCAACATTTTTGTTGACCCTGGAACAACATTGTGATTAACCAATCAGATTTGAGGAACCAGTTTATAGTTTTTGTGAAGTTTAGGCTTACAATCAGTGTTTGGTGTTTGTGTCATTCATCTATCATTCATCAGTGTCATTCATCATTTCCTCTGATTTTAGGGATTACTCATGGTTAAGGTTAGGTTTAGGTGTAGGGATATGGTCAAGACTACATTTTTGGATTAAAATGTTGTTCCAGGGTCAGCAAGATATGTTAGAACACATCTAACTCAGCAAAATCAGGACGTGAATGGGAGGGTGGGAGGGGGAAAATTCTGCATGTGATTTATTGACAAGGTGCACATTAAAGAACACAGACACAGCCAGATAAATGACCAGATGACCAGCGCAATCTACCAGGAGCAGCGCAAAATACCACCTGCTTTAAGACATGCTTTTTTGGGGCATTAAATAATACCACAAATACGGGTAAAATAAGTATTGAACATGTCACCATTTTTCTCAGTAAATATATTTCTAAAGGTGCTGTTTTCATGAAATTTTCACCAGATGTTGGTAACAACACAGGTAATCCATACTTACAAATAAAACAAAACAAATAAGTTCAGAAATTAAGTTATGTGTAACGAAGTGGAATGACACGGAAAAAGTATTGTATCACTGAAATGTAATACTTTGTTCAAATCCTTTGTTGGTAATGACAGCTTCAAGACGCCTCCTGTATGGAGAAACTAGTCGCATGCATTGCTCAGGTGTGATTTTGGCCCATTCTTCCACAGAGTCTTCAAATCTTGAAGGTTCCGTGGGCCTCTTCTATGAACTCTGATCTTTAGTTCTTATTTTCTATTGGATTCAAGTCAGATGATTGGCTGGGCCATTCTAGCAGCTTTACTTTCTTTCTCTGAAACCAATTGAGAGTTTCCTTGGCTGTGTTTGGGATCATTGTCTTACTGAAATGTCCACCCTTGTTTCATCTTCATCATCCTGGTCCTGTAGGTGTTGGGACTGAAACAGCAAATATGAATTTCCACTGACTAGGGGCAGGATTGCTTTCTAATCACTGATGGATTTCAGCTGGTGTCTTGGCTTTCCATGCCTTTTTGCACCTCCCTTTCTACATGCGTTCAATACTTTTTCCCTTTGTCATTCCACTTTATTACACAGAACTTAATTTCTGAACTTATTTTTGTTTTCTTTCTAAGTATGGATTACTTGGGTTGTTATCGACGTCTGTTGAAAATCAAGTCAACAGCACCTTTAGAAATATATTAATGAAAGAAAAATGATGACGTGTTCAATACTTATTTTACCTGCTGTACCAGTGAATTGACGAGCACAAATCTTAGTAAATCATGTTGCGTGATTCATTTAAATACTCCCCTCACATAAATTTACCGATTGAAATGGAAACTCCTACAAATGCATATTCAATAAGGTGAGTCGCAAAAAGAACCATGTCCACGCCTTTTCAGCACTATTTCCCACTGTGTGTCTTTAGTAAATCCAGACAGTAGTAATGCCAAATGAGGGTTTGCACTGGCATAAGCACTATCTGGCCCTAAGTATGTAAATGTAGTTTGTGTTAACAAACAGGCCCCTTCAAAGGAACGCTGTAACCCAGACTGTCAGCCTACAGATCAATGAGTGAAATAATGAAGTATGTTTGATTCTGTGTCAAACAGGGCTGTTCAGCTGATTTCTCCAGTCTGATGGGTTATCAGTATCATCAGAAACGCTGTGGGAGAGAGCTGCCAGATGGACAGAAGCCTGTCTTCCTGTGCCAGCACTGTGGTAAGACCTATCGCTCAAAAGCTGGCCGTGACTACCACCTGCGCACCGAGCATCCCGTCACCGCCCTGTCCACACACTCGGTGAGAATACACAGCCACGCTACACGTCATACTGCTAATCTAACATTGTGTGGAAAAACGTCACGACCAGTGTCATGTTATTGATCATGTTACTGCGTAATTAATCCAGATGTTTGTTATATCACCACATTTAGCTCACAGCTGAGGACTGGAAACAGGAAGACAGTAAAGATGAGGAGGATGTGCTGGAGGACGAAGAAGAGGAGGAGGAGGAAGAGGAAGAGGAAGAGGAAGAGGAAGAACCTGTGCAAATAAAGGGCAGAGAGAAGGCAAAGGAGAGAGTAGACGAGCCGGTGGAGAAGATGGAGGAGAGGAAGGAGGAGAAAACAGAGGTGGAGGAGCTGCTGGATTTGGAGAGGACACCCAGCGGCAGGGTGCGCCGGCGCTCGGCTCAGGTGGCGGTGTTCCACCTGCAGGAGATCGCAGAGGACGAGCTGGCCAAAGACTGGGGCACCAAACGACGCAACAAAGACGACCTCGTACCAGACATCAAGAGGGTACAGCAGTGTTGAAGTCACTTTGAAAATGCTACACTGGTCACACTTTATTTTAAGGTCCAATTCTCGCTATTAACAAACCATTAACTACGACTTTTACCTACTAAGTTGTTGCTGTCTGTTGAAAATCAAGTCAACAGCACCTTTAGAAATATATTAATGAAAGAAAAATGATGACGTGTTCAATACTTATTTTACCTGCTGTACCAGTGAATTGACGAGCACAAATCTTAGTAAATCATGTTGCGTGATTCATTTAAATACTCCCCTCACATAAATTTACCGATTGAAATGGAAACTCCTACAAATGCATATTCAATAAGGTGAGTCGCAAAAAGAACCATGTCCACGCCTTTTCAGCACTATTTCCCACTGTGTGTCTTTAGTAAATCCAGACAGTAGTAATGCCAAATGAGGGTTTGCACTGGCATAAGCACTATCTGGCCCTAAGTATGTAAATGTAGTTTGTGTTAACAAACAGGCCCCTTCAAAGGAACGCTGTAACCCAGACTGTCAGCCTACAGATCAATGAGTGAAATAATGAAGTATGTTTGATTCTGTGTCAAACAGGGCTGTTCAGCTGATTTCTCCAGTCTGATGGGTTATCAGTATCATCAGAAACGCTGTGGGAGAGAGCTGCCAGATGGACAGAAGCCTGTCTTCCTGTGCCAGCACTGTGGTAAGACCTATCGCTCAAAAGCTGGCCGTGACTACCACCTGCGCACCGAGCATCCCGTCACCGCCCTGTCCACACACTCGGTGAGAATACACAGCCACGCTACACGTCATACTGCTAATCTAACATTGTGTGGAAAAACGTCACGACCAGTGTCATGTTATTGATCATGTTACTGCGTAATTAATCCAGATGTTTGTTATATCACCACATTTAGCTCACAGCTGAGGACTGGAAACAGGAAGACAGTAAAGATGAGGAGGATGTGCTGGAGGACGAAGAAGAGGAGGAGGAGGAAGAGGAAGAGGAAGAGGAAGAACCTGTGCAAATAAAGGGCAGAGAGAAGGCAAAGGAGAGAGTAGACGAGCCGGTGGAGAAGATGGAGGAGAGGAAGGAGGAGAAAACAGAGGGGGAGGAGCTGCTGGATTTGGAGAGGACACCCAGCGGCAGGGTGCGCCGGCGCTCGGCTCAGGTGGCGGTGTTCCACCTGCAGGAGATCGCAGAGGACGAGCTGGCCAAAGACTGGGGCACCAAACGACGCAACAAAGACGACCTCGTACCAGACATCAAGAGGGTACAGCAGTGTTGAAGTCACTTTGAAAATGCTACACTGGTCACACTTTATTTTAAGGTCCAATTCTCGCTATTAACAAACCATTAACTACGACTTTTACCTACTAAGTTGTTGCTTATTAATAGTTAGTAAGGTTGTTGTTAAGTTTAGGTATTGGGTAGAATTAGGGATGTAGAAGATGGTCATGCATAATATGTGCTTTATAAGTACTAATAAACAGCCAAAATTGTATTAATAGGCATGCTAATAAGCAACTACAGTAGTCAATAGTGAGAACTGGTCCCTATACTAAAGATGTCCTTGCTATGTTTCTGGACCTTGATCATGTTAGGACCCTTGCTGTCTATGGAGGGTCAGAGAGCTGTCAGATTTGATCAAAAATATCTTAATTTGTGTTCCGAAGATGAACGTCTTTTGGGTTTAGAACGACATGAGGGTGAGTTATTAATGACAGAATTTTCATTTTTGGGTGAACTAACCCTTTAAAGACTATGAAAATATTAGGGCTGTTGATTTAACTTGTTAATTTGATGTGATTAATTATGGGGAAAATAACAAATTGGTTAAATGAATGAATAAATGACTCGCTCATGCCACCTACTGATTGTTTTTGTTTCACATTGAGAAAATCAGTTATTTAAAAAAAAAACAATTTCATGTTTCAGTATTAAAAAAAACAAGACATGTTTTGTCTCTCTTTTCTGCTACTTATTGCCAAACAAGTTGCCTTAGCCAGTATCTTGCTACTAAAAATGAAGTCAATAGTGTTTGTAAATTTTGGTAGTTACTCCTCATATACACTGCTTATTTTTTCATTTCTATGTACACACTTTCTTTTATAGCTCAACTACACACGACCAGGTCTCCCCAACTTTAGCCCTGAAACTGTGAACAGCTGGAAGAACGAGGTGAAGGAAAAAGGATTTATCTGCTGCCCCAATTGTGTAAGTATTTGTCTTGTATTTCTGACCGAACATTGACTTTAACAGCTGCTAGTGCTTCAATAACAGATTCCAACCTCAATATGAACATCTGAATGATATCAGTAGATGTAGGTTTGTTGGAGAACCTGAAGAGCTCTTGAAAGTTGTTTAAAAAATGTTGACATTTTTGTTGCTCAGTTCTTCTCCTCAAGTCTCTCTTGATTTTATAACAGAACTGCGAGGCTATCTACTCAAGTGTATCTGGACTTAAAGCGCACTTGGCAAGCTGTAACAAGGTATAAAAAAACCTCTGCATGCTTTGCTATAGTTAATTAATTGTAGATCATTTAAACTGCTGTACATGTTTGATCTCAGATATTGCTGATACTGTATCAACTTCACTGCTGTTATTGTTCTCCGCACAGGGAGGGGGCGACGTAGGGAAGTACACTTGTTTGCTCTGTCAGAAGGAGTTTAACTCTGAGAGTGGCGTGAAGTACCATATCAGCAAGACACACTCTCAGGTAAAGCAAACACTAAACCCGTGTACTGTATGCTTAACAAATTAAGCTGAGCACTTGCCCTTCATAGTCTTCTAGTATTAAGAAATGTTGACTGCTAAAAGGACCGTTCACCCAAAAATTAAAATAACCCCCCTCCACTTGTTTCAAACCTGTATGAGTTTCCTTCTTCTGTTTGACACAAAAGAAGATATTTTGAAGAATGTTGGTAACCTAACAATTGACGGTAGCCGTTGACTTCCATAGTACAGAAAAAAATACTATGGAAGTCAATGGCTGATAACAGAATTTTAATTTTGTGTGAAATATCCCTTTAAGGCCCGTTCACACCAAGTTCAATATGAATGAACAAGAAAAGACTTTGCCAAAAAAAAAAAAAAAAGGTCACTGTCATGTACAGTAAATTTTAGTTTCTTTAAAATCCATTGAAACAGAGAATTATATTCTTATTTTAATAATATTTTCATTAGTTCCTAAGTTTTATAAATGTATAGTTTACATTAAATTTTAACTTTTATTTTTAGCTTTTAATTTTAGTTTTTATTTTATAGACCTAGTTCTTTTGATATTTATTTATTTTAGTTTTGGTTTTAAGTTCAGTTATTGAGGAATCTGATTATCAGAATGTTTTCAGAATTATCTAAAATAACCAAGACATTTGAATTAAATTGACTTTTCATTTATGGACTTTTATATTTTTGAATAGATTGTAAAAATTAACCGGAAGGATTGGATTTAGCAGAAAATCGGTTAAATCCTTAAGTTAACTCGCTAATAATTCCGCTATATAGGCATGTGCAGGTTAGAGTTAATGTTTTAACAAAGGTCACAACATTTTGCCGTCATATGAAGATTATTTTATTACAGCTATATTGAAAAATATAAATTCTGCACACTACACAAGTTTGCATCATCACAAAAAAATATTTTAATGAGCAAAGTTTCAGTTAATCGACCTTCCCTTACAAGCAAGACGTTGCTCATTAAAATATTTGTGATGATGTGAACTTGAGTAGTGTGTGGGATTTATATTTTTTCTCATATTATTTCATATTTATAGGTTTATATTATATTTTCATCCAACACATCTATGATTGATTTGTGTGTGAAGCACTTTATTGTTCGAGTATTACAAAAATAGTTTCATATTACCTGTTCATATATTTTTCGTACCTTAGTTTCAGTTTTTAGTACACAAAACGTTGCTAACTTGAATTTTTTATCAAGGGGTCTCTAGGGATGAATATTTTCCTTCTAAAATGTTATACTTCTAAAAAGTCATACAAATTCACTAATAGTCCTTGATTATCAGTTCCTTTTTGAACTTGATGTGGCCTTATGTGCACAGAACTGGTTTCGGGCGTCTACCAACGAGGTGACCAACAACAAGAAAAAAGAGCCAGAGAGCAATGGCTTACAGAAGGACATGAAAAACGTAGTGCCTGGGAAGAGGAGGGGACGAAAGCCCAAAGAGCACCACCTGGTGACAGCCCCTTTTCCAGCAGAGACTCAGAGCTACAGCCCAGCTCCAGCTCCGCTTCCACCCCAGACCGTAAGCCCAGCCCCAGAAAGCCAAACCCCCACGCCCAACCCCATCACCAACACCCCAACCACTCTCCCTGCCCCAGTGGACAGTGGGAATCCAGCCCAAGCCAGAAACACACAGCCCCCTATAAAGAAACGAAGCAAAACTAAGAAAGCGCAGACCGCTGAGTAACATGGCTTTCAATCCGTCAACACCAGAAGGGATGCTTTCCGAGCTACTCCGGAGAAAACTTTAGTCAATTCGGTCACAGAAATGAAGGATGGCACAAAAGAATGAGCTCAGAAAGATGAACGGCAGAACGAGGGGATGAAAAACAGCAGAAAACAACGATATGCTCTTGTATTGATTTCACACTGATCTTTGTGTTTTTTAAGCTGAGTATATACATTATGTGTGTGCTTGTGTATACTGACATATATTACTCCTGTTGGTTTTTCATTCCATTTTTATAGTTCATTTTAATAAGTTGTTCACTCTAAAGGGGTCAATAACATTTAAGCTCCCAGCTGATATATATGGTGTATATATATATATATATATATATATATGTATATATACATAGGCCTTTATGGAAGCTTTTTTTAAAGCAGAAGTTACATTTCTACATCATTTTTGGGTAGTTACGTCAACATGTCCTGTGGTTTCATGATGTGTTTGAAGGTTTTTTTTTTTTTTTTAAGAATATCCAGAAAACAACGATATGCTCTTGTATTGATTTCACACTGATCTTTGTGTTTTTTCAGCTGAGTATATACATTATGTGTGTGCTTGTGTATACTGACATATATTACTCCTGTTGGTTTTTCATTCCATTTTTATAGTTCATTTTAATAAGTTGTTCACTCTAAAGGGGTCAATAACATTTAAGCTCCCAGCTGATATATATGGTGTATATATATATATATATATATGTATATATACATAGGCCTTTATGGAAGCTTTTTTTAAAGCAGAAGTTACATTTCTACATAATTTTTGGGTAGTTACGTCAACATGTCCTGTGGTTTCATGATGTGTTTGAAGGTTTTTTTTTTTTTTTTAAGAATATCAATCTCATTCAATTAGCATGATGAGCTAATTTACTGCTAACATTTTATCACGGTTGTACTCTGCTGTGTATATATATAATATCTATATATGAATATATTCAAAGCAATTCATTTTCGTCCGTCGGTTTCAAACAAGGTGCGTCAAAAAAGTTGGTCATCGTTTAGGTTGCTTTTCCTCGGATGTGTTTGGGAGTGTTTGGTCAGTGGCAGCTGAATGGAGAGTTGGATTTAGATTGACGACTGTTGTAACAGTGTGCTACTGTGCAATAGTGCTGCTTTCGTGGTTTCTTGTCCTGTCTCTTGCTCGGAATCGTGAGAGGTCTAAGCGCGTAGCCTTGTGTAACTCCCTATCCCGCGTCCCTTTGGGCAGTTTGGAGTAGTTTGTAGTTTGCTGCAGTTGACCCGGAGGTATTTGTTAAAACCTTTAACTGCTTTGAAATTTGGTAGTGCTGTGTGCTTTCATTTTGTCT
Organism: Sinocyclocheilus grahami; assembly: GCF_001515645.1. NCBI lineage: Eukaryota > Metazoa > Chordata > Actinopteri > Cypriniformes > Cyprinidae > Sinocyclocheilus > Sinocyclocheilus grahami. Next base: position 705,089 of record NW_015505482.1, on the reverse strand, counting down.
GATTGTTTTTTATGGGAATAAGAGCTTGTGGTGCTTAATGTAGAAGGAGTATACAGTGCAGACGATTAGATAAATTAAAATCAATGATACTGATAATAACTACAAATGTGTGGGCAGGAAAAATATTATCCTCCAAAGCATGGGAATGCCCTTCGACATCTGTGATGTCATCAGTCCTTGATTAAACTTAAGAGGTCATTCACAAAGTAAAGGAATGAAAAACACAAGTTTTAGAGATGTGATTTTTAAAAGTTGAACTTTTATCTTGAGCGCTGCATTCTTAGATTGCCGTGCCATGTGTGAGATGCATGACACACACGTCCATCGCATGTTTACATAGAAAACCAATGGAAAAGCTGCAGTGGAATGCAAAAATGCATCCTGTGTGAACAGCCCCTAAGACTCAAACTGAAAAATTAAAACAGGAAATTTGGGTGAATCTCACAAAACCTGACAATAATTATTTCACCTCAAAATCAAGGCAAAGAAAAATTAAATTCTGTTTTACCACAAGGAAGTGAGGCTTTTTTAGGATAATTCATTTTTATGTGTATTGCAACATTTTTATGACAATTAAGCACATTTTATCTGCCTATTCTATGAAAGCCAGTTTTCGTCATGAAAATAAATAAATAAAAAAGGTAAATGCGTATTATGTTACAATTCTGAACTTTTTTTCACAGTTATGACAAAAAAAAATTAATTATGAGACATAAACATGCAACTGCACGACAGTCAGAATTGTGAAGTCGTAATTACCTTTTTTAATAAAGAAAAAAAACTATTATGAAAAAGTCAGAATTGGGAGATTATGAACTTGCAATTGTGAGAAAAAAGTCAGAATTCTAAATTTAGATTTTGCAATTCTGAATTTTTTTTCCCAGATCTGCAAGTTTATGTCTTGTTTTATTATTATTATTATTATGATTGTTATTATTATTATTATTATTATTAATTCTGTGGTGGAAACAGGCTTCCATACCATTCTTATTACCAATGTGAAAAAAAGTTAAATTTTAGTTCTCGTTTTTGTTTTGTTTTTTGAAAAGTATTATTTAAAATGTTTAGAATTTATACATTATATTATACAGTATTTGTAAATGAAATTTGTAATTTATTCATTTTTACAAAAAATGGTTGCAAGTAGTGATTTATGCTCTATATTGTAATTATAATTTGGCAAATGTGCTTAATAGTCACGAGAATAATGTCACAATGCAATCTTAACAATGCTAAAATTAGACTTTTATCCCAAATGTTTTTTTTCTTAGATTTTAGTGCCCATGTTTTTGTGAGATTCACCCGTTCAATTCACTTTTGATAGGAGTACAAGCAATGTGTGTGGAATGCACTTGAAGACCTCAGTGACTGTATGCAATAGTGAGAGTGTTTTGGGTGCACAAGCACGTGGTGTGAAGCATTGAAGAGCACAATCAGAATGGTCACTGCAGGCTTTATCCGAACGTTTCCGAATCGGAGAGCGTCTGTCCAAAAACAAACGGGACGTCCGAACGGTCATGCACATACTGATTCCCAAGCTTCTGATTGAGGCCTGTTTGAGGAAAACGCTGGTATTGCACTTTAACCCCTCCTCCCCCTCCCTCCTTATCTTTTACAAAAAATGGTTGCAAGTAGTGATTTATGCTCTATATTGTAATTATAATTTGGCAAATGTGCTTAATAGTCACGAGAATAATGTCACAATGCAATCTTAACAATGCTAAAATTAGATTTTAGTGCCCATGTTTTTGTGAGATTCACCCGTTCAATTCACTTTTGATAGGAGTACAAGCAATGTGTGTGGAATGCACTTGAAGACCTCAGTGACTGTATGCAATAGTGAGAGTGTTTTGGGTGCCCAAGCACGTGGTGTGAAGCATTGAAGAGCACAATCAGAATGGTCACTGCAGGCTTTATCCGAACGTTTCCGAATCGGAGAGCGTCTGTCCAAAAACAAACGGGACGTCCGAACGGTCATGCACATACTGATTCCCAAGCTTCTGATTGAGGCCTGTTTGAGGAAAACGCTGGTATTGCACTTTAACCCCTCCTCCCCCTCCCTCCTTATCTTGCACTTTGCAGGCACTGTTAGGCTTCCATTCTCTAACCTCAAATGAGCGGCTCTGTGTTGTGAGATCTCGGATCAGTTTCCTTTACATAAATCCACCACACGAGAGAAACTGATGGCAGACGGGCCACCCCGAACGCCTGCCATGTGATCCGTGCGAGGGAAGCCCGTCCTCCATTCCCCAATTTAGAAAGCAAATCTATGTCAAATATGAAATGGAAATTATGTTTGAAGCCATAACGGTCCCCTTGAAGGTGACTTATGGAAGCAGTGTGTCTTTTTATTCTTCCTCAGTTTGTATAAAAGATTATAGATTGAAAAAATATATAATTTGCAACATAAATTAATTATGTATTCCAAAACCTTAATAATTCTAACTGAGGTACTTGAAATCATGAAAAAGAAATTGCCATAAAATTATTAACATACAGGTCACAAATGGTAAAAAAAGGATAAATTATTAAAAATATATTTATCTAATGAGAAAAAAATAATAAGCTAAAAGTTGCATACGTTTATTTTATACTAATACGTGTAAATGTGATCTTAATCTCATAGTTGCTTAAGAAATCTAGGGTTGGTATGTCGTGGTTTTAGGCAAAAGGTGCTAGTAGCCAATCTACCTTAGTTAATGTTGCGCATGAAATTGTGAAGCAGTTAGTCTACCTTGCCATCGAGTCCCACGTTTCTGACATGAAATACTGTAGCAGTTCTCATTTTAACTGTCCTGCATCAATGGCACATAAAAATCTTCTGTGGCTTCCGTCACACTGAAATCCCCCTACCACACTGTAAATGGTTGGCTTTTAAAATGGTGAATCTCACAAAACTGTTAAGAACGTATCTTATTTCATCCAAAAATCAAACAAATTAATAAATAAAAAAATATTAAAAAGTGAAAAATGTCAATGCAAACACACAGACACACACACACACACACACACACACACACACATATATATATATATATATATATATATATATATATATATATATATAAAATAATAATAATTAACCGTTTTTAAATTACTAGATGTTTTTTTAATAATGAATAATTATTACAAATAAATAATTGTGATGCGGTAATTTAAAAAAGGTTAATTTTTAATTATTTATTTTTAATAAATATTTGTCAATTTACTATGTAATGCAAATGTAAAACATTTTCAAATGTATTGTATTATGCGAAATGTCTAGATGCATAAGCATCATTTTCTTTAAGCAAAATATTTATTTATTTTTATTTTATAATGCAACCTTGGCATGTTCTACACATTTCTTACATCATATTTCATCCGCCACACCCTCCCAAAAATGTATAGTATAGTAAATTAATAAATAATTCTTAAAGTGCCCCTATTGTGCCATTTTTATGGTTCCTAATATTGTTTTTGGAGTCTCCTACAGAAAATATAAACATCTATTATTTATCATACGTACAGGTTGTGATTCAGTGGAGCAGCTGGTCCAAATAAACAGGCTACTGATCCATCTTTCAACAGCAAGTGTTTTGTGAATCCCGCGATGAACTCCCCGAGATTAGAGAAGCGGTCGTCAGCAGAATGACGTGTTTGTGGGCGGGGTCAAGTTGTGCGCGACCGGTCAACGTAGAACATAGGCGCGTATTATGCAAATGTGTTACCCCGTGACGTGTAGCCGTCACAGAAGTGGGATTTGAATTACTAACGACTCGTTTCAGCTGTTCAGAGTCGATTCTTTATTTTGGGAGACAATAACTTTATTTATCATGCACTTTCAGCTTTACAACTTTGCAGATCGTTTACATTCACATACAGCTACATTACATACTGCATGAAAGGCAATACTGGAAATTGGCATAACAGGGGCACTTTAAAAAATAAGTAACTAAATAAAAATCTAAATGTACTACATTACATTTTTTACACTGTCATTTGATTTTCCATTAAAATGCAACATTAACATGTTCTTCATAGGTTTATGAGATTCACCCTTCAAAGATTCACATACTATTGAGTGAACAAGAGTAGAGGACAAGGCAACGCAAGTATCCTACATGTTGCCAGGCTAAATCTGAGATAGGAGCTCAGTGTTGCTCACTCTATGACATTTCTGACTATGTTGTGTTTTATACGGTCACTGAGCTGTAATGAAACCTTAGACAAGCAATGTGCTTTGAGTTTGGCCCAGTAGAATGTATCTTTCTCAATGGAAGTTTAGTTGTCCATTCGCCATCTCATCACACGAAAGGTGGCGTGTAGTTTCCGCTAGGAATATTGTGCGTGGCTTCAATTACCCGTCTTCCTAGATTATGTGCCGTACACATATGCAGACGTTGTACGATCATGACACTGCAACAGATTTATTTCGAAATTACAGCAATAGCTTGCAGTCGAACGCACTACAGCAACGATACATATGATTTCCAAAGCTTGGTGCGAACTGTATTCGCTTTCTTTGGCTTCTTTGCTTCTTTCTTTGTGACATAGTTGCTTTAAACTATTTGAATATGATCTTGCGCTTTTCTATACAGGTCAAAGTACATGTTGAAAATGTCCTTTTGTCCAAACCGCTGTACGCAGTGTGTGTATGTGTGAGCGTGTGTGTGTGTGTGTGTGTGTGTGTGCGAGCATGAATGTGTGTATTTCTGTATTTAGTGCACTTGTAATCCCATTAAATAGGCTTGAATATGGAGTGTCGGTAGAGATTTTGGTGAATTTGATTGTGTGCTGTGGAATTTTGTACTAAGGGGGTCTGTAGAAAGTAAAGCCCCCTACCAGTTTTTAAAAAGCATTCTTTTCTTTACTTCAACTTTTGTGTGAAATGAGGATTTACGAAGTTAGACTTTGACCCATCAGAGGTCTGACGGAGAACGTCCTCAAAGAAGTTTACAAATAAAAGTCATTGTGTTCGATTAGAAATGAGGGGGTCCTGACGGCCCTGGGTTGAGGTACAAAAGGATGATCCAAAAATCCTCTAGAAACTGTTCAATCTATTAATACTTATCAAATAATGAGAGTGATGGGCAAAATGATCTTTTATTCCTTTAAAGTTTTTACCTAGGTTGGCAAGAGTTCTGAATCTAAACTATTATTTATATTATATACCCCTCAAATAATTAATAAAATGTTGACAAAGATTTGACTGACTGATTTGTTTGTTTTCTTGTGTTTGGATAAATTCAATGTCAAATGTCACCCCAAAATCAATAGGGAGAAATATATATATGTGTAATTTTTGTGGAAATCATAATATTTGCTTATTTATGTGAAATAAATCTTTTGTAACATTATATACTGTCACTTTTGATCAATTTGATGCATCCTTGCTGAATTAAAGCATGTATTTATTTCCTTCAATCAATCAATCAATCAATCGACAAATATTGCTGATCCCAAACTTTTTAACAGTAGTGTACATGTATATACTGTATATATAGTTTTTTATGATTTGTGACAGTTCATGTGTGTAGAATGTTGTTGTGGTCTTTTTGTGGATTTTAGTACACATGCTCTTTATTATTGTATGTCCTTATAATCAATTAAATTACTATAATATTAAAACACATGGCAACTATTAAGGATCTTCAGTATGTGTATATATCTGATCTAATTAATAAATGCCTTTACTGTCACTTTTGATCGATTCAGTGCATCCTTGCTGAAAAAAATACATAGATAAAATATATATAATCAATATGTAATATTATAATATTTTACTTAAAGAAATTTCAGCATATTAGATGTTTTAACAGTTAGCATAAGTTCAATTCATTAAGCAAACGCTACCACGAGGTATCCCTTCAACTGTACATACAAATATACTTTACAGTTTACATTCTGGGATTTGTAGTTCTCTTTGGCTGAAGACACGCACGACCCTATGAATTGTGGAACTACATATCCCAGCAGCATAAAGTCGCAACAGCTGATTGTCAAATAGGAAACTAACAATGTCTGCCGTGTGCGGAGACGGAAGGGTCTCAGCGATGGAGTGCGGAGATAAATCGTCTATGTGCTGCCCAAGGTACGTTTTAAGCTCTTTACCGCCTAACCTCGAAGTTATTAAGACTCCTGTTTTCTTAATTATGTGTGTGTACATCATTAATTTGGTACCTGTCTCGCGCGTGGTGCTGGAGTCACTGCTGCATCTCGCTTGTTTCTAAGACTTCACAACACACATGTTAATCATACACGTCTGGTAATATTTATAAACGCCTCCTAGAATGACAAGAAGTGTGGATACTGGTTTCGACAATAAGCAAAGGATTATGAAATGATGACCCTGTTTCCTTGTCTGTCTTCCGTGCGTCTCTCCACAGAATCTGGTCCTTAAATATGTTTCAAATGGCTTCTTTTTCAAACGTGCTGTGGGTAAATGTGTGTTTCTGCTCACTGTTGGTGCACAGCATATAGTAGTGACTCTTATTTGCATAGCTATGTAATATCATCATCCCCGTTATATCTGTGCACCGTTTCTCAGCCACACCTAATTATTAACTTGCATGTAATTAAACTACTTCCTGCACAACATGTGAACACAACCTGTAGTCGAGTTGGTTTCTCATGTATAGATAGTGTTTTGAACTAATGCATGGAATAAATGATGAAAGCACACAATGGTTTCCGCTATACACTGTAACTGTATTATAGTTTATATATTTCTGAAGCTGATCTCTCACTCTCTCCTCGAGTCACAGCTGGCTCATTCAACCCTTTACTAGCAGAGCTCATGTTACTGTATTTACTGTACACACAGCCAGCTGCTGGGGAATGATCTCCATGTGTGTAAACTGACATGTGTAGGACTGAAGTGGAAAGAGGACGTCTTGACCTTTGGGAGCGAAATCTAATAGGAGAATAAAAGGTTTAATAGGTTATTGTCACACAAAGAATCGTTCAGCACATAGACGCACCGATACATCCATGATTATGGATCAGCTCTTCTGGTTTTTGAACTATATATTTACTATATATAGGTTTCTATATATTCAGAAGTTTGGTAAAGTCAGTAAGATGTTTTTAAAGAAATGAACACTTTTGTATTTATAATTTTGAATGTATAATTGTACATTTATAATTCTTTCATTAAATTGATCGAAGGTCATAATAAGGGCATTTGTGATGAGAGATTTCGGTTTCAAATAAATGCTGATCTTTTGAACTTTCTATTCATCCAAAAATTCTGGGGGAAAAAGTATTGTAGTTTCCACAAAAATATAGACAGCAATCCCTTTTTAACATCAATAATAATAATAAATGTTTCTTGAGCAGTTCAGCATCTCAGAATGATTTCTGAAGGATCGTGTGACGCTGAAGACTGGAGTCATGATGCTGAAAATTCAGCTTTGCGTCACAGGAATAAATTACATTTGAAAATATATCATGCAGTAATCAGAAAACAGTTCTTTAAAACTGTTAAAAATAGTATTGCATATACTGTGTTTTTGATCAAATAAATGCAGCTTTGGTGAACATTTACTGACCCCAAACTTTTAATTTAAATAATATATGTATGTATGTATTAGGGGTCGACCGATATGTGTCTTTCAAGGCCGATGCCGATACCGATTATTACAGATCAAGTAGACCGAGAAGCGATATATATATGTCTGGTGTAAAAATGAAAATTAATGTCAAAATTAAGAATAACAAGGGCTCTGATAAAAACTGCCTTCCCTGGTGTTGGTTGAGTGTAGTACTCCCACAGTAAACTCTTTATTTTAAAGAGGTAAACTCTTTATTTTTTGGCAAACAAAGGGTTTACCATTCAAATGAAAACATGGAAGAAATAGCGAATTGTGTGATTATTCTTTTAAACAAAAGTTGTAATAATTGTTGTAGTAGTCAGAGGTTAAAGAAAAAAAAAAAATCTTTTGACTGAAAATGTTTCCTCGGCCAAACCCCATTCCTCAGCCATACCTGTCACACACCCAGTTTAAGAGCAGTGTTTTTCTTCTTGTAATCAAGAGCGCTTGTCCTCCTAATTAAAAAAAATTAAGGAGCACCTTCTGATCAATAATCAAAAATTCTGATCAAAAATTAGCCTTCCTAAAATGAGGTGATTAACAGGGGCATTTTCTTTTTATCTTTTGCAATGGCATCATTTTCATCTGTCAAATTCAAAAATGTATGTTTATAAGCTTTTTAAAATGTCTATTTAAAACACTATAATAAGAAGTAGAATAAGACAAAAAAGTTACCAATCATGAAATTAGTGTTAATGAAAAATTTATTTGTACTAGGTGGCACAGAACACAAAAGTGGCTTGTAGGTACATTTTCAGACATTCAATGAGGCTCAGAGGTGGCATGAGTGCAATTAAATTCATAAATTCATGTGGAGATTAATGTTTTAAATATAACATTTT
>NW_015505482.1:688195-696516 GCF_001515645.1 Sinocyclocheilus grahami | reverse complement strand
AGGTGGCGGCAAATCACGGATTTTATCACTGAATCATTCATTCAATTGATTCGTTTGAACGGCTGATTCATTCATGAATGAAGCAAGTGACTGTCTTTATGAATGGGTAATCATGAATCACTGACTAGATTCGCTCAAAAGCGCACTTTCATTCATGAATGAAACACCGCTGTGTTTGCCTGTGGGCGCACAGAAAATGAGAGCGCGCGAGTGAGTTCTCAAGACTCAAAAGCACGTGCAAATGATAAATTCCGTCATCTGTCATGGTGTTATAAGCGTGGAACCTGCGGGAATGAGTTATTATTAATAATAGCCACAATCCTGCGCCTGAAATTCAAGACCTGCTCTGTGTTCTCTGCTAATAACCCGACTGTGAATGATGCGAGGCGAAACAGCTGTTTTTCTAAATTCTGCTGAGGTGAAATTCAGTGCAGTCATGTATCTTATCGTGGCCTCTGTATCGTGATACGTATCGTATCGTATCGTGACTTTGCTGGTGATACACATATGAGGAACTTGTTTCTGTAGGTCTATGTAAATGATATGAAGATGGTTTTACTCCAATGAAACTGTCAAATGCTCATGAAGTGAGGAGTCAGAGCAGTTCTGGAGATGTTGTTCATGTATTTATGTCCTCATGTAGTGATACGACAGAAGCTGAAATCAGCGCGAGCGTCGCACACTTTGTATGTGTAGAAAACACTGCGAGTCTGTGCCATTTACATACACAGAGACGAAATATGAACATGCTGGATTCATATTTAAATAGTATTTTTGCGGCTTAATATTTACAGATACTAGTCCATATTGCGACTGTTTAAGTGTACTCACCTACTTTTGATTAATTCATCCAAACTGTGACATTCCGTGTCATACGGTAAATTCCATTTATATGACTGAATTCTGCGATTCCATCCGCGTTTTCCGCATCGCGGAAATCATAGATAATATTGAGGTGTTTTGCAACTTCAGTGCAACGTTAGTGGATTGGGATCTATTGCAACTTAAGCAACGTCTGCTGCTGCCTTACCTTTGAGAGACAACTGATGCGTGATCACTGAAGCAGCTCCAGTTAGCAAGCACTTTTGGAGTGAGAGTGAAATCCGCATTGATTGGTCGGACTCGTGACTCCCAACAAATAAGATGAGCGGTGGGCGGAGACTGCTTTAGGCCACAGAGTGGTGAGTTCTGACAGGCTGCATCAGAGCCAAATAGCGCGTTTCAAAATTAAGTTATTTTATCGGCGAATCTGTTTTGAAAATGAGCGATACTGATAATCATATAAATGCTTAATATCGGCGCCGATAATCGGTCAACCCCTAGTATGTATGTTTATAAAAAGTATGTATGTTTTGTAACCTAAAACAAATATTATAATAATTTAATTTAAAAAATGGTTGTGCTGCTTAATTTTTTTATAGAAACCTTTGATGCATTTTATTTTCAAGATTCCTTGATGAAAAGAAAGATAAAAAAAAACAGCATTTAAAAAAAACAGCATAAAAATGTCTTACTGTTATTTGTGATCAGCATAATGCATCCTTGCTGAATAAAAGTATTAATATGAATAATTAAAATATATAATACTTTTTTGTGGCAGTTTGTGTGTATAACTATATAAGGCTACTGTTCTCATCTTTTTTGGTGGATTCTAATAATAAGTTTTGTATACAGGTATCGTATGTTATTATAATCAGTTATTACATCATTACTATAATAGTAAAGCATCTAATTAGTGGGACTTTTTTTTTTTTAGTTTGCGACTAATACATCTTAATACACACAGACAGAACACAGTTTGATATATATTTGTGGATGTGCATGCATGTAGGCACAGACCTCATGACACGACACCTGCTGTCACAGTCCAGCACTCTCGCCTCACAGAGCAGCCTGATTTGTTTATGTTCCGCACCTAAGAACACAATTCAAAAGTGCTCCTCTCGATCTCTCCAGTCAGAGTGTCACAGACCGATGAGCTGCCCCATAAGAGGCCAGCGGAGGGGGGGGCGTGTGCTCTGCGTGTTTCCTACCTGCTGCTATTAATACATAATCTGCAGGATACGTTATCCTCTTACGTTTGTTGGCAGGGTCTATAGTAGCGCATTAGAGAGAGAGAAAGAGAGAACGGTTTGTCTTGAATGGTCTCAGCCCACTAAACACTTGTGACAGAGAAAACAAAACCAAACCGACATAGAAAGCAGTTTTGTTTTCCTCCCCTCTGCTTCACTTTCGTTTTCTCCCTGTTCTGTGGCTCTCCTCGGCTTGACAGGGCAGGCGCTCTAGCGTCTGTGTATGTGTGCGTCCCAGCACTGATCTTTCGTCTGTCTGTCTCTGTGCGTCCGTCATGAACACACTCCCAGCGTACTCGGGAGCCAGGATCTCAGGCTGCTGGGCTCTTAGGGCAGATGGAAGGTAAGCCTGGTAACTTGAAGTCATTTTCAGAGCATCTTTGTGTCTATCCTCCTCAGGTGTGTTGGACGCTCTTGAGTTGCAAATGTATGGTAAATTCAGCTGTTGCTGACAGGACTCTGCTTGCTGTGTTTTTTCAAGCTGACTTGCATCCAGGGCCGGTGTTCTGACAAATAATGCTACCTATCAGATTATGCTACCAACACTGTATTTATCCTACTGTAAGGGTAGGTTTAGGGTTGGGGTAGGTGTACATGTTAATAAAGCCTCACACTTATTAATATCATGCTGGAAGCAAAATCTGATAGGTAGCACTTTTCGCTATCGAATTATTCTACCATCTGTTTTAATGGGAGGTAGGAAAAGGCGGCAGCACAGTCAGGGCGGCAAAAAGGACAGAGATTTTAGTTTATCTTTTGGCCATTCTTTGGAATTATTGCACTCCTATCAGCAAGTTATCACCCCTTAGTTATTCTAACTCTAAATTAACTTGGCTTCATAGTAATGCCGCTCCCGTGCTGTGCCCCACCTGAGCGGTGTCAATATCACATGCAAACCACTCTCATGTACTTCCATAAATGTCATCAAAATGAATAAAACTATCCAGACATGAATGACTTTTGCTACTGGTGATGTCTGATGAGTTTTAAAGCCCGATATGTGCTTCTGAAAGGTAAGATTATAGCCTACTGTGAGAGAAAACGTGGGGGAGACACAGGTGGATACATACAAAAAAAAAAACAACAACACTGTTTTGGACCAAAACCGTATTTTTTATTTTTTTTTAGCAGGTAGCCTAGATATTTAGCCATTATAATTTGTAACGCTACGAACAGTGTTTAAATTGTAAATTGCGAGGTCCCGGAATAAAGCGGGGTGACGGATCCGGCAAGTGATCAAAGGATGGAGAGGTAATGGAGCATTCGCGCAATCATTTAGTGTACCCACTTAAGTGATTACCAGCTTGCAAAAGTTGCTTTTATAGTATGCACATATACTCTAAGAATCATGGTTATTTTATTGCAATATTTTTTTTGTTTTGGTAGTTTTTGTGTAACCCAGCTCCTGGGACAGGAGAGTCGCAACAACCCAGTGCTTGTAATAAGCGCAGATATTTTGCATTCTCTTCAGGTGAGAGTAGTTCTCAGTGCCGCCGACTTGCATTTCTTTGGTCAAATATAGGTTTGTGTATGTTTTATTTAAAGGGGTCATATGATGCGATCACGCTTGAGGTATCCGGCCAATCATAACGCACTGGATAGCTGGCCAATCAGAGCACACCTCGCTTTTCAGACCGATGAGCTTTGTAAAAATTGACACGTTTCAGAAAGGCGGGGCATAGAGGAGAAACAATAATGTACAGTATGTGGAAAATGTGTTTTTTTTTACCCTTAAACTGCTTAAACACATGATGATGCGACGATTAAGTGTTTCATTTTTACTTCTAAAAAGCTTGTTAAACGAGTTTAAATGTCAGAAATGTTGTATACATGTTTAAACTGTAAAATATGTTGTATTAAGAACTGTATTTAACTAAAAGGCATTTAGAGAAAGAGACATCAGATTGATGTATTTGCAGAAAACCTCAACTCAGGTTTTGATTTGGTTTCTGGTATTATAAAATGTTTGTTGGAAAATATTAATAAGCGCACAATGGGGTATTCTCACACCATCCTTGAGTGTGAACTCATGATGCCAACCAGAAGTTGCTAACCTGCTGTTGTTGAGGTTAACGTGTGTATTTTTAAAAGTGACAGTTACCCCAAAAAGGAAAATTGTCACAGCATTTATAGTCATATTGTTCCAGAATCATATGACTGATGTTCTTCTGTGAAACATGAAAGGAGATGTTTTGAAGAATGTTCACACTGCTCTGTTCTGTTAAAAATGTGAACACATGAAATTCTTGGTAGCCTAATAGTTGAAAGTTTTATTAGATTTTTGGTATTGTTACAGTATTGAATTACTTCACAAAATCAGGTTGAAAAAATGAACAAATATTGTTAAAAGTTTAATCACTTCTTTACAAATAACAGAAAGAACCTTGAACATTTAAATATAAGACACACAACAAAAAGCAAACAAGTCTCTCAACCAGATAAGTTCAAAAGAGCACAACTATAAGAGAACAATAGTAAAGAATCAGAACATTTTCAACCAGTGTCTAGTGTAGCGAATCAGCTCATGGGGAAATATGAATAGTTAATCATAACTAGTTATAATTAATTATAAATATTTAGATCCGCTGTAGATATTTACTTGACGTCTCAGGGTCAACTGTCTGTCAATAGAAACAATAATGTACAGTATGTGGAAAATGTGTTTTTTTTTTACCCTTAAACTGCTTAAACACATGATGATGCGACGATTAAGTGTTTCATTTTTACTTCTAAAAAGCCTGTTAAACGAGTTTAAATGTCAGAAATGTTGTATACATGTTTAAACTGTAAAATATGTTGTATTAAGAACTGTATTTAACTAAAAGGCATTTAGAGAAAGAGACATCAGATTGATGTATTTGCAGAAAACCTCAACTCAGGTTTTGATTTGGTTTCTGGTATTATAAAATGTTTGTTGGAAAATATTAATAAGCGCACAATGGGGTATTCTCACACCATCCTTGAGTGTGAACTCATGATGCCAACCCACCAAACACACCTTTGTAAAAAGGTGCAAATGATACCTAATGTATCAATTAATAAGACTAAGTTTGATACTTGCACGTCTCGTCTGTCTGAAAGAAAGGCTTGATGCAGTCCAAAGGTTCAAGTTGATCTTTGCTGAAGTTGGTTGATGAAAAAGAACCAGTTTGCGTCAGAGAATCTTGGTGAATGGAAAAGTCAAGGCCGAAGGCCTGGCACAAAACTTCGGATGTCCTGGAGCGTTGTAGCTCACATCTTCTCAACAGAACCACCGACTCTGGGCGGGTCACTGAATGTGAGGCCTTTAAAGTCTGCGAAGATTCACGCCTCTCAAGAGGGGCTTGTCCAATGAGAAAGACGGAAATCCCAAGTGGGAGTTTGGAAATACTGGGGAGTTTTATGACTCTTTGTGTGGAAGCATGGTAATTTGCATATGGAACTTGAATCGAAATTACTAAAGATTCTCAGGACACTAATATATTGCCTATGTACAAACATATAATATACACTCTCGTTTAGATCATCAGAAGGCGAATTCATAGATACTAAACATGGTAGGATTACATATAGGTAAGATGACAGGAATGAGTGTTTCCATCATAAGCCTGCATAAAACAGTATAAAATCTCAAAGACAACATACACGATGACCTGAAGGATATGTGTGTTCATTCAAAGAAAGGTTTTCCTATGGATTAATTAGAGAAAAGTCAATTTCCAAGTCCATCTGTGCCTTGTGTCTCTTCCTATAAAAAGGTAGTGATTTTCCCTACTCACATTCCTGTGTGTCATAAAACCAGTGATATCAGCATTAGTTGCCATGGGGACCAGGGGGGCCTGGTGTTGTTGCAGACATCCTGGCACCCAGTTTATTGGGTGAGGGGGCTGTGACGATTTGTTAATCTAGTGAATAACTGATTTGTTAAATCAAATGAAAAATTGTGTGTTTGATTGGTCCAGACGCTACACTAGATATTGTTTGTGTAAACACTGAAAAACAAAAATATGACAACTTTGAATATTTCGTGTTAGCGAATAAATAGCAAAAACAAAAGTCTGAATGGAAACATGTAAATAATGACCAATGTGAAATCCTCTAATTAAATTTTTGTTGGCAGTGTTGTCCGTTTTAACCAGTTGATAGAAAAGAAGTTAAAGGAATAGTTCACCCAAAACAAAAAATGTTCTTTGTTTCTTAATGGGGTCATTGGATGCAAAATTCACTTTTACATAGTGTTTGAACATAAATGTGTGTTGGCAGTGTGTACACAACCACCCTGTAATGATAAAAATCCACTCAGTGCTTCTTTTTTTTTAAACCCCAAAAATAATGTTCTGAGATTCTTGGCAGAGTGACATAGTTTTGCACAGGCTGCTCCCACGAATATTGACTGGTACAGCCGTTTTAATGAATCTTTCCAACTTGCCTATCCTAATAATGTGCTAGTTAGCAAGCTTCATGATGAATGTGGCAAAATTGAACAGTCGGCTCGTCACCCCACGAAAGTTCAACAAAACAGCTCAAATCCGCATAAGGAAGTTAAAATAGCACGGCTGCATCAACAAATGCATTTTTATATCACTTTTGTTAAAACTATTGGGTAGGTTTATTTCCAGCACGATAGAGCATTTACCTTTAGCGACACTCCTCGGATATTTGAATTCTGAACAACCGCAATACGTACAAAGTAAGTCATGTCACTCGGCGGCCATCTTTGAAAAGCCACTCGGGCATGCAAGTGCAACTCCTATCTCTTTGAATGGGGAAACATCAAATTCTCCAAAACTGTTTACCAAGCTTACAATTAGGCCTAAATTTCATATTTGAAATCACCGAAGAAATCTGACAACTGTGTCATAAATGTTGTTACTTTTGCTCAAATGGCGTTATAAAAAGCTTATTTTTCAGGCTAGATCAGCCAGTGCGCATGCGCAGTCCTAAGCGCACATCTTAGAACGCTGCTGTTTCTGTAGCTACTGGGACTTCTAACAGCAGCTGCAGTGACGCTCTGACTTTAGCGATTGGCTCTTTCATTCAGAAGGCGGGGCTTCCTGCGATTGAGCGTTGCATTTTTCCCCATTCAAAACTATACGAGTGACACGTCTTGGGTATTCTATATTCTTTGGTACGTACCTCAAGCAGCGTAACAAAAACGCAGGAATACGTGCCTGTACCAACATATTAAAAACGTGCCACGGTCACGTATTAAACGTGCGTTTTAGTGACACTCTCTGGACATTTCTCTTTGAAACTGCCGCAAAACGTGCAGTAAGGTACGTAATAACGGTGCTGCAGAAATTTTGTATTTAGAGGCACGTATTTCCAGTGAGCCTGGGTTGTGTTTTGCACTACCATAGAAAAATTTTAACCAAAGTATGTTATAGACTTTTCATTAAGACCCTAATGATATCAACTTCCAGAAAATGGGCATCCGATGACCCCTTTAATCATAACAGGTTTGGAGAAATGTAGCATACATCACGTGCTCATCCTCTGTAGTGAATGAGTGCCGTCAGAATGAGTCCAAACAGCTGATAAAAACAAGTGATCCACTCGACTGCAGTCCATCAGTTATTGTCTTTGAGTAGTAAGAAGTTGTTTGTAAGAAACAAACACTTCAAATGATTTTTAAAATATGCTTACATTCACTCTTAATCAAATGCCTAATATTTTTGAAATACGTCAGTTTCTTGTCTCATCACATTCTGTTACGAATTACATAAATTATAGCCTATATTTTCTATTCAAATTCAGGTGAAATTTGACAGAAAAAGTGAAATAGTTTGCATCATTTGATATTACTGTTGGTTTAATCTGTCATTAAAGATTTCATCGTAAAACTGTTTTCAAATATTAAATGTTTCTCCGCTGACAGATATTTGTTCATGTTATAATCATAAATTCACTTCATTTTGATAAATTTCTCTGTAAGAAAGACTTATCTTTTCTAGAGCCCGACCGATATGGGTTTTTTGGGGATGATACCGATACCGATATTAGGGAGTAAAAAAAGGCAGATATCGATATATCAGCCTATATTCTTTGTGCATATTTTAGTACAGTACCAGTCAAAAGTTTGGACACTTTCCCATTCGAGGGTCCAAACATTTGACTGGTACTATATATAGAATATTGTATATACATAAACAGAATATATATACATAAACACATTTTTTGCAATGATCACTCAAATGTGGTGATCAAACACTTATAATGACGTGACAAAGATACGTAATGGAGGCAGGGCATTTAACAATTTAACAAACT
>NW_015505482.1:670938-687811 GCF_001515645.1 Sinocyclocheilus grahami | reverse complement strand
CAGCCAGTGCGCATGCGCAGTCCTAAGCGCACATCTTAGAACGCTGCTGTTTCTGTAGCTACTGGGACTTCTAACAGCAGCTGCAGTGACGCTCTGACTTTAGCGATTGGCTCTTTCATTCAGAAGGCGGGGCTTCCTGCGATTGAGCGTTGCATTTTTCCCCATTCAAAACTATACGAGTGACACGTCTTGGGTATTCTATATTCTTTGGTACGTACCTCAAGCAGCGTAACAAAAACGCAGGAATACGTGCCTGTACCAACATATTAAAAACGTGCCACGGTCACGTATTAAACGTGCGTTTTAGTGACACTCTCTGGACATTTCTCTTTGAAACTGCCGCAAAACGTGCAGTAAGGTACGTAATAACGGTGCTGCAGAAATTTTGTATTTAGAGGCACGTATTTCCAGTGAGCCTGGGTTGTGTTTTGCACTACCATAGAAAAATTTTAACCAAAGTATGTTATAGACTTTTCATTAAGACCCTAATGATATCAACTTCCA
This sequence comes from Sinocyclocheilus grahami, assembly GCF_001515645.1. Classification (NCBI taxonomy): domain Eukaryota; kingdom Metazoa; phylum Chordata; class Actinopteri; order Cypriniformes; family Cyprinidae; genus Sinocyclocheilus; species Sinocyclocheilus grahami. Next base: position 687,307 of record NW_015505482.1, on the reverse strand, counting down.
GAAAATGGGCATCCGATGACCCCTTTAATCATAACAGGTTTGGAGAAATGTAGCATACATCACGTGCTCATCCTCTGTAGTGAATGAGTGCCGTCAGAATGAGTCCAAACAGCTGATAAAAACAAGTGATCCACTCGACTGCAGTCCATCAGTTATTGTCTTTGAGTAGTAAGAAGTTGTTTGTAAGAAACAAACACTTCAAATGATTTTTAAAATATGCTTACATTCACTCTTAATCAAATGCCTAATATTTTTGAAATACGTCAGTTTCTTGTCTCATCACATTCTGTTACGAATTACATAAATTATAGCCTATATTTTCTATTCAAATTCAGGTGAAATTTGACAGAAAAAGTGAAATAGTTTGCATCATTTGATATTACTGTTGGTTTAATCTGTCATTAAAGATTTCATCGTAAAACTGTTTTCAAATATTAAATGTTTCTCCGCTGACAGATATTTGTTCATGTTATAATCATATTCACTTCATTTTGATAAATTTCTCTGTAAGAAAGACTTATCTTTTCTAGAGCCCGACCGATATGGGTTTTTTGGGGATGATACCGATACCGATATTAGGGAGTAAAAAAAGGCAGATATCGATATATCAGCCTATATTCTTTGTGCATATTTTAGTACAGTACCAGTCAAAAGTTTGGACACTTTCCCATTCGAGGGTCCAAACATTTGACTGGTACTATATATAGAATATTGTATATACATAAACAGAATATATATACATAAACACATTTTTTGCTATGATCACTCAAATGTGGTGATCAAACACTTATAATGACGTGACAAAGATATGTAATGATGGAGGCAGGGCATTTAACAATTTAACAAACTTTATTATCCAAAATGAGACTGACATCAGTGCACTGAACAATAAAGTTGAAGTTTATTCAACTTTAATTCAATTCATTCAACTTTATTCCTTTGAAGTTTATTTCACTTCGGAACATTCATTCACGGATTTGCGCTACTGTCACACACAGACGAAACTTACTAGAGAAGTGTGACATAATATACCTCTGTAAATAAATACAATATAAATTCACGTCTCGCGTACTTTAATGCCCTTTGAATGTAACGTGTACGTTCCCTTGGAACTGGAATAATGCCGAAATTTCATGTGAAGTCCACTTCGCAGGGCACTTACTGTCGAATAAGACAACGCTTGAATGCTGCTGCCTGAACAAGAGACCTCCTTACTGAAGTGAAAGTGTTGACTGGTGTCACTATCTCGCAAACGTGCCGGGGGATCTCCACCAAATTCGGGGGGTCCCTTCAGCTCAAGGAACCCTCTCGAAAGCCCCCCGAGATAGCTTGATCGGTCAGCGCAGGACTGCAAATTTAACCACCCGTAACTCCCGAACCCCAGGGGCTATTGACACGGGGGTGGTCTCATTCAAAAGCGGGCCTCTAGACATACAATCGATTCGTGTTCGAGAGGGTTCCTCGAGCTGAAGAGATCCCCTGAATTTGCCCTGGATTCGCTGCGTTTTAATGGTTTTCCATAGACTTAAGCTTTAAAGCGTTTCATCCAGGTCGCCAGTAGCAAACAATGGAGCGCGCTCTGCTGGACAAACTAAGTAATTACACCATTTCAAGCATTTTATCTGTGTTATATGTTCTGAAAAAAAATTTCATATCAGCGGCATATTCGCTGATACTGATAAATTGGCGGCAGGCTCATATCGGCCGATAAAATCGGCAAAACGATATATCGGTCGGGCTCTAATCTTTTCCTATCTTATGTCATTTTGCGTCTCAAAATATAAATTTAAGAATCTTTAGACATTTGCACTGGAAAACAAGACAAAAATACAAAGGAACAACTTTTTTTATCAGAAGTTATTCTCATATTCTAATGTTTGGGAGCAGAGCCATTCAAGCCATTTAAACTATTTTGTTTGAGAAACAAATAAAAAAGTTATGGAGATTTGTAGGAAATTGTATTTTCAAACTTTGAACCTTTAGCTAACACAAGACATTTACATTTAGTGACCATATTGTCACATTGTGTTTCATTCAATTTATTACTTAAATTATATTTACTTGGTCATAAAAGGCCTTTTAAAAAGTCATAAATTTACCATATAAAACTGTTTGAAACCCTGATAAAATTAGTCCATGGCACTGCATTTAAAGTCTATGCGAGGAACCGACTACAGTTACATTATTTACTGAAAATCCTTGGTCACCATACACTTTCTTATCTTTAATTTTCTAGTGCAGCTTGGATATTCTTCTATAATTTCTCCTTTTGTTTTCCACAGAAGAAAGAAAGGCATACAGAAAATGAAGACAGACTGTAATTTTGGTGAACTATTCCTTTAAGAGAGACTCTTACGAACTATACTTTACAGTGGTTTGTTTCGCTCTGAAAATGCAAGGGCAGGGTCCACCGTTTGCCATCTTATCTGTTATCACGCTTTCATATTGTAGCAGGGCAAATAAACTAGAAAGCCAAGGTGATCTCTATTCACACAAACAGAAATTCAAAGGTGCACAATGCATCTTTTCTGCCCAGTAAACTTGCTTTATTCTAGTTTTACCAGTTGAACCTTAGTTGCACAGGTCCAAGGTCTAGGCATTTTTGGTTAACCGTGGTATGTAAACATGTTTAGGGATTACGCAGTCATGCACCGCTTGATCTGGCTGGCTTTTTAAACGTATTGATGATTAGTTGAGAGTAGGCTGTTTTATTTCTTCTTCTTAATGGACAAGTACAAGCACACATCTTCTGTGGACATTTGACTTTCTCGCCTGCTTTAGTAAGTATTTTTCTTTGAAACTTTCAGTTTCTTGCTACTTATAAGATCTACTAAGCTCCTAAGGTGTGACGCACACTGCAGTGAGTCTCTCGTAGGCGTCCGCCAATTTTACCTTGTATCTCTTTCATTCGTGACTCATTCCAGAAATGCTCTTAGAAACCAATGCATTCCAGCACTCAGAAACCTTCAACAAACAAATGCACCATTGACATACTGTAGTTTGCTTATGCAACACTGATATTTCAGTTATCTCCGTTTTATTGATCATGATGTGCCACATTTACTGATGACCGGGCATTGGCTAAGTTCAATGTAATATGCAAAATTTATGATGCCACTGTTAGCAGATCTTTTTTTCAGTGTTTCCTCATTGAAATAGATGAAGCTGTACTGCCTGTTACCTACATAAAGGTAGTTAATAGATGCATGGAGGCGTTGTCATGATGGAAATAGCAGGATGTGACTTGTCTCGTTCACTGTATCATATCATATTTTTTGTTAATAGTGGCGGTGGGGAAGGCTCTCTGGACAGGCTCCTCCCATCCATCAACACCAGCCTGTCGCCACGGAAACGAACCACCAGCCAGTGCAAATCAGAGCCTCCGCTGTTGCGGACCAGTAAGAGGACCATCTACACTGCAGGACGCCCACCATGGTACAATGAACACGGGACCCAGTCCAAAGAAGCTTTTGTTATCGGTCCGTATATTAAAGCGCTCCGGGGAGGAAAAATCACAATCATCGTCAACCATCATCACCACGTGTCAATACTGGTCTCTTTGTACCCACAGGGCTTTGTGGAGGCAGTGCTTCAGGCAAAACAACTGTTGCTCGGAAAATTATCGAGGCCTTGGATGTTCCTTGGGTGGTTCTTCTGTCAATGGATTCCTTCTACAAGGTAACAGGTCATCTCATTGTAAATCACTCATGCACTAAACGTCTCTTCTACAGATATCAGTGAATTGGGTGTTCTGGGAAATCACACCCATTTCTATGACAGCCCTAAGCTTTGTACAAAGAGGAGTGGCATGCTTTTTTGGCCAATCAAAAACGCAGTCTCTGCCTGTGATTTATTTAGCATCTTCGTCTTTGCTGGCATGTCTTTTGTGGGCAGGGTTTTGGAGATAGCACTTACGGTATTGAAGTAAGCGAAAAAGCAGAAATTACCGTAAAGGCTGACAGAACCTTTAAGACCTAATGAAGTAGATGCATATTTTCTTCTGTAACAATTCCTTGGCAAACTTGTAGTTATGCAGTACTTGAAAAACTGACCCAAATTTGGCCCAAAAACCCAGTGGTTTGTTAGGTTCCAGTGGCTACATTTCCTAAGATCAATTTAAAGTACTTCATAAGCATGTTCCTATGTGCAAGTCTTGAAAATTCTTAAGAAGTTCCCAGTTACTTTCTCAGGAGCATCTTATTTTTAATCAACTCACCTTTAAAACACCTCAAAGCCTATGTTTTTTGCTCTGCCTGCAGATTACCATAATAATCATAATCAGAGTGCACGTTAGTTTTGTCATGATTGGGTATTCACGTTTTAATGCAGGATTCACTTTATTTAATGCATTGTGTATTCTAAATAGTTATTTTTTAAAAAGTCTATCTCAAGATGGAGCGATGTGAATGTAGTCTCGCATAACCAGACCTTCAGAATAACAGCAGAAGGTCTGGGCTCCACCACAGCTATTATTGGTCAATGGCCGTCCAAGAGACCATCTGACTGACATGTAAAGCAACCAATCACAGTTAGTTTTGTTCAGCGTCATGTTTAGGGGTGTGTAAACAAAAGCGATGTCCCTACCATAACAGACCAGCGTACAACCAAAAAATAATTCAAGAACTTTGTGCAAGTTTACTACAACAATGGCGCCTATGTATGCCATAAACTTAACATACTTTTGAAAAACCAGCGTTTAGATGGTCCTGGTAAACAAGCATAATCACATTTGTAAACACAGCAGCTTTCTTCTTCCATGAGGGGGTTTCGCGTGAAACATTTTTGTTTCCAGGAGGACCATTAAAAAGAAAAAGAAAAAACACCACATACATCATGACATCCTGGAGAATTCAACCAATCAGATGATGACTTTGAAACTCCCAAAGTGCTTTCCATTCAGACGTTCAGTGGGCGAATGTGAATGTGTCCTGTCTGTGTACAGTCTCGTATTTACTGAGCGGAAATATATATTCAGCAAAATATATATTCAGAAATTTTTTATAGAGTTGTTACTGAATTGGAATTCAGCAAAAAGTCGCATCATGTATAATCATGACCGATCATTGTAATGTTGCACTAATCCCTAGTAATAGTAATATGTATTATGTGCAGGGCATTATGTAATATGCATTACGTCAGCGTTGGCAAGTATATGAAAAAGTGTTACTTGCCTATAGGTCGGTAACCTTTTTCTATTAATTCTAACAATGCCTGCAAATGCGATATGGTTTGGCACAATTATCAAACCGTGAAGACTGCATTGTAATTATATAAATGATATCTGCTGCGCTTCGTGTTTCAGAGTGAAACGCTGTGATCTTTTCACGTGAGCTGCTCATGATAAGTGTTTTCAGTCTCTCGGAGGGGTTTGCGGTAAATGCGGCTCCACACGAGCTCTTGTCTCCGCAAGTACTCTGAGTTTGAGTCTCTTATAAAGTGAATTTAAAAATGCAACATCCGCAAGACGTCTCCCAAGTTTATAGTGAAAATGGTTTATAAATCGGACCTCAAATGCATAAAACATGAGCCTTTATACAGTAGACATACTAGTGTTTCTTGCGTAAAGACAACGCTGTACTTATACAAACAAGAAGATATTTATATTATTTATATTTATATTAATGTTATAGTTGAACATTTTAAAGAGCAAATATATATATTTATATTTATATATATTTTTAATTACTGTTATTATACAAAGTTCAAAGTATTATAATATATTTTTATTGAATTAATTAAAATAAGAAAGAAAGAGAAATAAAAATATGAAAAATATGCAATTAGATGTTTCCCCTAATAGTTTTGCCTGTTTTAATGAAGTAATGCACACAATTTCATGGCCAGGACATTTTCTCTAGTCACGAACATGGGCAGGTGTGGCAAAATGTTAGTTTTAGGCCCTGATTATATGTATATGTAGTTAGTGTCATGTTGTAATGCTAAATATTTGAAATGACCCAATAAATTAAATAAATAGTTTTGGGGATTTTAAGACGAGTTGGAGGTTCTAACTCTACATTCTAGCTTTTAGAGGTTATTTACAGTACGATGATTTTTCTGTCCAGCACTTCAAATTCTTAAGTTTTCTCTTTAGAACAATCTTAATAAAAAAAGATGACATAATTAAGAAATGTTTTATTGAATACAAAATATTCTAAAATGTCTAATTATTTTATTGAATGTTTTGTGAATCTGGCACCCTACTCAATGCATGTTTTGCAAGATTCCCCTTTCTGTCAAACATGTTTTATTGGACTGTCCAGCTTTTAATGTATGTAGAAAACTCTTTTATGACGTGAACTCACGTAAAGAGTTATTTTTAGTATAATTTTGCCAGAAAAAGTTTTAGAATTTTTATCATATGTTAATGTAAAAAATCTTGTCTAATATAACTTGTTTGTTTGCTGTTTTTAATTGATTTTGCCATGAAAATAGCCAAAGATGCTGACATGGCATTAAATAAATATATACTACTACTTTTTGAATCCGGCCGTGTAGTCACACTCAGGTACATGTTGTTTGGGAATCTACTTGACTGGTTTAATTGACTTAAATCACAAATATCTTATATTTGAGTTTCTTCTTTGAAAGTTTAAGCATAATTTCAGACAAGTGTGTCTAAAAACGTGACGGGTAAAGTGTCATATTTTAGAATTTTGGGAAAATCTGTGTGGAAATTCTAGTTCATTAACCATCATCCTGATGTGAGAATATAAAAGCTCTATCCAGAGAGACACTATGAAACATTTCATGCATCTGTTCTCATAAAGAGAGAGCGAGGACACGAGCCATTAGTGTGCTTTGAGTTATATAATCCATTAAATCCTTGAGGCAGCTAGTGACTTTACAGCACAGTGAGGAATCTCAGGTGTGCTGAGAAACTCAAGCGTCTTTGCTGTGGCCTGCAGAATTAAAACACAAGCCGTTATGTCTTTATGATGTTTGAGTGAGCTGTGCTAAAAGGCCATTCACTCTGTCATGTGAGGAATGTGAATGACACTGTGTTGAGTCTGTCAGGTGGATCAGAGCCGCTATTCTAGACTAGTTAGACATTTGTTTGAACAGTTTATCAGCTGTTGTATATCTGAAGAGAAAGGCAGAATCACACGGCTAAAGCAGTAAAAGGCCTGTGAGTGTGTATTTGTGTACACGTACCTGTGTGTAAATGTTCCTCCTAAATTTAGTTCAGCTGACCTTAGCCATGTGCCTATCGAGAGGACGGGGGGAGGGGGGGTTTAATGATACCACACACTTCATTTGCTGTCTGCATGCAGGGTGGCAAAAACATTCAACTTGTAGCTTAAAGATGGAAAATATATCCCTCCATGAAGATTGGAGGGTGTTTCAAGATGTTGTCTTGTCTGGAAAATATTACTTGAAAATGCATACAACTCATACAGTATATAGACAGTTCACACTGTAATTAATGTACTTAATATTGTTGTTTATAAAACAACCTAATGTCTAATGATATTTTTAAGTTTTTGTATAAATTATATATTTTTTGAAATTGTGGAAAAGAATACAATTCAAAAAATTTACAACTTTTTTTTTTTTTTGCCTTCACAAATAATATCTAGCCTCTATATCTCTATCTCTTAATATTGTTGTTTATAAAACAACCTAATGTCTAATGATATTTTTAAGTTTTGTATAAATTATATATTTTTTGAAATTGTGGAAAAGAATACAATTCAAAAAATTTACAACTTTTTTTTTTTGCCTTCACAAATAATATCTAGCCTCTATATCTCTATCTCTTTTTTTAATTGCTACATTTTTAAAAATCATAGAAATGTACACTAGTCAACATTTGAAGTGGATCAAAACTTTATCAAAGTTGTCCTAAAATCTAAAACCAAAATGTATTCTTGTCTAAGGACAACTTTGATGAACTTCTTTGATCCACATCAAATGTCGAGTTATTTATGAATTAATATTTTTATTTTCTTTTTTTTATGTTTTGTCTTTTATGCTTACCATTTATGATTTTATGCTACATTTATTTAATCAAAAATACAGTAAAAACAATTCAATATTATTGTCAAATATGATTACAATTTCTTTTTGGATATATTTTTAAAGTGTAATTTATTCCTGTGATGCAAAGCTGAATTTCACTCAAGTCTTCAGATCCTTCAGAAATCATTCAAATTTGCTGATTTACTGCTTAATACATATTTCTTATTGGTATTAATATTGAAAACAGTTGTGCTGCTTCATATTTTTGCATAAATAGTGTTTTTGGTTTTTTTCCGGGCTTTTCAAAACCGCAGCCTTTATTTGAAATAGAAATCTTTTTACATTATAAATGTCTTTTATTGTCACTTTTGATCAATTTAATGCATCCTTGCTGGATAAAAGTATTAATTTAGCTTTTTAAAATCTGACACCAAACATTTGCCTGGTAGATGATAATCTGCAGCAATAATAATAATAATTTTCCCCACGTGTATCATCAGATTGCTTTCATTGCTGTCATTTATATTGAAGTACGGCTGTGTGTTAGTGATTTTTACCATAGTTTACCCCTTTGCATCATGTCTAACAGCACGCCGTACCTGTGGTAAAAACCAGTGTAATGCACAAACACTCATAGCTTGTAACATTTATTAAATGCATGATTTGCAATGGCAACTATGTGGAGGAACCTTGCTCAAGGACGGTGAGTTCATGGATCAGCCCTTGTCTGTTTTGAACCTACGAGCTTTCAGTTAGCAGCCTTGATATCTGAGCTGAGATTTGAGCTGAAGTCAGAGGTGTAACCTCGGCACGTCTGCTGTGACGTCTTTCCTGCAGGTTCTGACGGCCGAACAGCAGCTGCTGGCTGCTAATAACGATTACAACTTTGACCATCCAGACGCCTTTGATTTCAGCCTGCTAGTGCACACTCTCCGCAAACTCAAGCAGGGCAAGAGCGTGAAGATCCCGGTGTATGACTTCACCACACACGGACGGCAAAAAGAGTGGGTGAGTGGAAACACACAGAGCGTGGAGCTGAGCTGATCGTGTGGAAGCCCATGTCAGATCAGCCTAATTTGTGGGTTTGTTGTTCCTCATTTTTCTACTCTGATTTGCTTAAAGTGTCATGTCTATGTAAATGATCAGTGTTGGGGAAGCTGCTTGGAAGCTGGTTTCTGATTTAAAAATGGCAATAAAGATACCTTTTGAAGTGGCGAGCTACATTTATTAGTCGACTTTTTGTTAAATTCCTAAACTAGGTTGTGAGTTGATGGAAAAAGCTATTAATTAAAGAAACCATAAAAATGTAAAAACTAAAATACATTTTAAAAATAAATAATCAATGAAATCGTAAAAACGTAAAATGAAAAATGTTATGTAAATAATTAAATCATAAATATGTAAATGCATAATTATTTGTTAAATAAATCATTGTAAATATAATTAGGTTTTTAAAATAAATATTTAAATCATAATTAACAATTCAAATATTTTAAATAAATCATAAAAATATTCAATTTAATTAAATCATATATTTTAAATTAAAAATAAATAATTGCAAAAAGTAATAAAATCATAAATAAATTAGAATTTAATATAAAAATGAAAAAGAAATGTATCATAAAAATGTAAACTGAAAATAAATCATTTTAAATAATAATTAAATCATAAACATGTAAAAGTAAAATAAGCCATTTTAAAAACAAAAAAAATGACACCAGAGAGCCGTGAGCATGCAAATGTATTTACATTATTAAAATATTGCCTTAAAATCAGGAGTACTTGAAGTTAATATTTTAGGTCAAAGGCCAAAACTTTAATAAGCCCTGTTATATACAAACAAAAAATCGCTAACCTATAGTCTTTAACTAACAGAACTAATAAAAGCTGCATTAGCTTTTTAATTAACTTTAATATTACATAATATAATCTGAGCATTTCAGCACACAGGCCTTCATCAGGATTTATAAGAAGCCTGTCTGCTAAAACATGATTTAAAGTTTACTTTCTAACTAGAATCACAAAACAATAATACAAGGAATAACTGTTTTGCTGCTATTTTTAATCCGTGTTTATCTGCTTGCAGAAAACGGTGTATGGGGCCAGCGTCATTATATTTGAGGGCATCATGTCATTTGCAGATAAAGAGCTGCTGAAGGTAAACCTCATCAAATCTGTCATAATGTGGATCTTTCTTGTTTTTCTCCACCCTCTCTATGACCTGATCTGGAGCGTCGTCTGTCTGTGTTTCAGTTGCTCGACATGAAGATCTTTGTGGACACAGATTCTGACATCCGGCTGGTACGGAGGCTCAGGAGGGACATCACAGAGCGCGGCCGGGACATCGATGGAGTGATCAAACAGTACAACAAGTTTGTGAAGCCAGCCTTTGAACAGTACATCGAGCCCACCATGAGGCTGGCAGATATCGTGGTGCCACGTGGTCAGTTTGCTTTGACAGATATCAAGCACATTGCATTGTGGGATACAGTGTGCTCTGTTTTGCACTGCACTTTGTCAGTTGCATACTGTAGCAGTAGTGCTAGTCTGATCTAGTAATGCTTAGTTGGAACTCCTGTTCTTTATTTCCTGTAGGTGGCGGCAACATGGTGGCCATTGATCTTATAGTGCAGCACGTTCACAGTCAGCTGGAGGAGGTAAGATCAACAGACACCTTCAGAAGATTTATTTTAATATCTAGCAATCATTTCATCATAGTGCTTCTGGTTATGAAGAATTTCAGATGTCAAATATTTAATTTTACTTGTAAACTCATTGTTGACCGAGTGGTTCGGTTGTCTTGAAGGCTCCCCATTGTCAAACACAATATTCCAGACCACCTATTTAATATAATTTGAACAGAAATATAATATATAACTATAGTTATATTAACTATAATATTTAATTGTAAAGTTAATATAAAACATTTTGAACAAATAATATTTAAAACTACCATTCAGAAGTTTTGTTGACATTTGTAAGTTGACATTTTGTTAATTTTTTTTTATTAAATTTATAATTACAATACATTTACCATTAAAACATTTTTGTTCTTTTTTTATTTTTAAATGTAAAATTAAATATATTATTTTGTTATCTGAACAGATAATGGGAGGTCAATTAATTCCGTTCAAGAACATATGGTCTAACTAAATGAGGAAAAAATATAGTAAATATAATTTATGATTATGAATAACAATAACTTAGATTTTATAATATTATATTAAAAATAATATATTAATGCTATACATTTCAGGAGAAAATCAACATTTTAATTATCAAAGAAGTTTCTTATTCCTTGTGATACATCTTTACAATTTCCTTTATAATGCAGCAATGTGTTTTTGTTGATTATGAAAATGATTTTCATCTTCAGTGTTTCCTCCTAAATGTTTTTCCTGCGATTTATTAGAGCAATAATCGGTGTGCGGCGTAACGCTTGTGCATTTTGGATTGGGAATGCTTTGTAGTGGACTAATATTTGACTTGTCATGTGGTTTGTATCACTGACTGTAATATTAAACAGGAAATGATGTAACTCACTTCCTGACCCACAGGGAATCTGCACCCACAGATTTCATCAAAATTCAAACACTCGTCTTTCAAAGCTGTACATGTTCCCCGGCCTTTTCATGTTTGCTAAGTATTTTGATCAGTTTGATGATATTTTCAGCTATCAATAAGAAAGTAATGCTCTCAGCTCAGTGAAATCATTCTATAGAATCTGAGATTCCTTCCTAAAATCAGCTCCAAAAGTCCCTTTGTGTGGGCCTGCTCATTTTCTGTAATACTGGTGTGACACGTTTTGTTTGGCCGTGCTTCCTCACCGCACTGGATTGTTCTCTCCTCCCCTCTTGCTCTCTCCTCTCCTCGCGGTGGCACAGCGTGAACTCAGCGTCAGGTAGAGTAGCACTGCTCATCTTCTCACTTCCTGTCACTGCCTGCACTGACGTTTCCCCTCGGCACTGATCTGGGCTCAGTCCTGACAATCCGATTGAGAGCTGATAATGATGTTCAGAGCAGCCGCTAAGGCAGGAGTGAGAAAACTGACCTCAGATCAGTCTGCAGGGGGAAGTTATACCAGCCTCTCAAACTGAGGGATCTTCTTCCTCCTGAGCCCTGCTGCACTTCCTGTACAGACCAAAAGAGGGCAGCCGCTCTTTATGTTGACTGCTCATTGTCACATTGGTCTTTGAGCATTGGTGTGGGTCAGTTTTTTTAAATCATGAATGAGTGAATTTTAATTAGCATTAAGACAGTGTCATATTTCACCACAAAATTATTTATTATTTTGTTTTTAGTGTATTTTAATTTAATGTAGTGTTATTTCAGCATTGTTTAGATACTAATATGGTGTTTATTCATATTTCATTTTCAGTTTTCTTATTAATTTTAGTTTGTTTTAGCAACTTTGTTAGGTCCTTTTGGCATTTTATTAGTTTGTTTTGAAAGTAGTTCTGTATAGATTTTAATTTTAGTACTTTTTGTACATCTGTTTATATTTAATATTTAAAATAAAATTTATTTTAAGGTGTCCTTGTTACACGTTACATGTACTTACTATTGTAATAAAAATGTATTATGCATAACTACATGCAAGTAACCCTAACCATATAGTAAGTACATGTAGTTAATTAATATTACTTAGTACTTAAAGGTATAATTACACTGTAATAAGGACACCATAAAATAAACCAAAAATGCATTTGATTTTAAATTAATTTAAATATTAATATTTAATTTTAAATGTAAAATATTTAATGTGTGTGTATGTGTATATATATATATATATATTATTATTTTTTTTTTTATATAATTTTAGTTTACTTAAATTAAAGCTTATTTCAGTTAGTTGTCAAGGCAGGATTTATAATTTACTTTTTTTTCATGAAGTTTAAATTTTTCATGCAATATTTATATTACATTTTTTGCTGCGTTATTTCAGTTACTGAAAATGAGTTTCAACTTTAGTTTAAGTTAGCAATAACACAATGATTTATTTTATTTTATTTTAATAAATATAATAATAATAATAGTTTTATATTTATTTTTTATATATTTTATACATTTTTATATTGTTTTATTATTATTTAATTATTTTATTAAATATTTATTTTATTTTTTATTTCTATTTTATTTATAGAAAAAAAATTATAAAAGGGTCAAGCTTTATTATTATATATATAGACCCACACTGATATATTCACAGCTATGATGTTTGGGAAACCACAACCCAGCACTGATCAATCCAGTACTGGCCAGCAGTAGAGCATCATGGGATGGACGTCTCATGACATGATTATAATACGGGAGGATAGATGCTCAGCGCTGCAGTCAGGAGGGAGGCAGATACCTTCTGTTTTTCCATCTTTCAGTGTTTTACAGCAGACACACTCCCTGCATGCCGTGTCTAAAAATACTCCGCTGTCTTCCTCCCCTTGACCTCTCTTTCTCTTACTTTCTCTTGCTCTTTCTATCTTTCCCCTCTCGTTCTCTCTCTCTCTCTCTCATGGGTTGTCTCTGTAGCTATTGTTGAACACGGCGTCTCGCACGCACTGAAGTTTCCTATGTCTACTACAAAGAGTTTCATTTTTCCGTTGGGCTAGAAACGACAGCACATGAGTGTGTGTGTGTGTGTGTGTGAGAGAGAGAGAGAGAGAGAGAGACGGAGAGGAAGAGAGAGAAAAACATGAGGAAGTACAGCCCCTGACACAGGATGTAGCAGACCTTTGTGTCAGTGAGAGTGAATGAGAGGATGACAGCTACAACAGGAACCACACCAAATCTGATATAAAAAAAAAAAAAAACATTTTAAGAAATGGTTCACTTAAAAATATAAATTCATCATTTATTAATTTTATGTCATTCTAAACTCACATGACTGACTCTTTTAGGGCTGGGTATCACATGTTACCTCACTACACATGATACAAATCTCACAATACTATGCGCCGTGATGCGTCATCACAATATTATAAATGGATTGTGATTGAAACAGAGACTGAGCGTGCCATGAATCTCTATGGTGCCGACCACTTTTTTCCGTAATATGGCTACTCTTTAAAACAAAAATGTAGGCATTTTTAATGAAACTTGAGAAATATCTGTCCCTCCATTGAAAGTCTGGTCCACCAAAATCTTGGTTTCAAAAAGTTCATAAAAACATTAAAAGCATCTCAAGCAGTTTAATCCACGATTGCTTTATATGACGAACAGATTTAATTTAGGCCATTATTCACATGTAAACACTGATCAATGCACAGACATATCAGATATATTAAACAGAAGCTCAAACATGCGTGACTGTGAGTAAATGACAGAATTTTCATTTTTGGGTGAACTGTCACTTTAAGAGGAGGTCAGTGCCATCAGACTTCATTGGTTCATTACTAATCGTCATGGACATCAAACCTGTCATATTTGGACGTGCATGAAAGACTTAAATTTCTATCAGTTCCCCACATAGGCTACCGTAAGGCTTCAGATGACTTGAATCACATCACAACCCCCCCACCCCCCAGAAGCAACTGGGATATTTTGCTTCTTTTGTATTCCATGATGACAAAATTGACATTTTGGGCGAACTGTACCTTTAAAATGAGACTGCATGACGTAATCAGTGCTGGATGATTTGCCCACAGAACATGCACACTGTGTGCCGATCGCAGCTGTCACACTCTTGTTCAACTCTTCAGTCATGTGACCGCCTCATCCTCCTTCACCTGATAGTTTGTGACGTCTCTCTTCTTTTCCCTCTCTTCCTGTTGTCATTGTCTGTTTGTCTGTTGTTTGTCACTTCCCCCACAGAGAAAGCTCCGCTGGGATATGTGAGGAGATTTGCTTATGATTTTTTTTTTTATGTTTTATGCTGTTGCATTACAGACCATAAGTAGAACAGCAGGCATCTAGGTGTGATTTCCAAAGACTGCATATTGTCAAACCTATGTTTTAATGAAGCATCTCATTTAAATGTAAAGCAATGACATGAGTTTGTCAGAGTTTACATTGAAGGTGGTGTTTTGTTTGTTGACAGGATGCAGTCTTTGACCTGAGTGCTTGTGGAATTGAATCATGGGATACTCCCAAAAAAGCCTGACCTACTCCGAGCTCATGAAGCTTTCTAATAGATATGATTAACCAACAGTCTTTGTAAGCTGGAGTGAACAGTGGCTTCAAAAAGTATTTGAACACTTAATGCATAACTGTGATTGTATGAATGTTTGGGCTTGGTTTTAATTTTTTAATGTTTTTGAAAGAAGTCTGTTATGCTCAGCAAGACTGCTACTTGTTGTTTGAATTAGTTTCGTTTTTGCTTGGTTTTGTAGTTTTTTTTTTATTGTAGTTTTTTTTATTTTATTTTTTTTTTAAGAGTTTTCTTTCTTTCTTTTTCTTTTTGTATTTTTTTGCTTTCCCCACCCCCTCAGAAAAGGAGGTAACATCATACCCTGTGATGTGCTATTGGAGTTTTATTTTCTTTTTCATTTGCTTGTTTTTGTTCAGTTGTTTTTTTGTTTTTAGTTTTCATTTTTGGGTTGGTTTTGTTTTGTAGTTTTGTTTTGTTTGTTTCTTTTATTTCATTTTTTGCATAGTTTTGTTTTCTGTTTTTTATTATGTTTTATGCAAATTTTTTGGCTTGTTGTTTGAATTAGTTTCGTTTTTGCTTGGTTTTGTAGTTTTTTTTTTATTGTAGTTTTTTTTATTTTATTTTTTTTTTAAGTGTGCCGCAGCAGTTTACTTCACACATCTCACTGCAGTGTATGCATTGTGGAAAACTCACCAGTACTTGGAGTTTACAGACTAACTGTACAGCATCTCATATGGCTGTCCAGACTCAGAGTGAAGTAATGTGGAAAGCTTATGCAAAACAGAATTATAGTTTTGATGCTTAAAGTTTGAAAATGTGCACTGTATAAAAGTAGACAAAATGTCCAACAATATGCCAATTTGTTACATGTATGAAGAGACATTTCACAGTTTTGTAAATACAAACAACAGGAGGTAACATCATACCCTGTGATGTGCTATTGGAGTTTTATTTTCTTTTTCATTTGCTTGTTTTTGTTCAGTTGTTTTTTAGTTTTCATTTTTGGGTTGGTTTTGTTTTGTAGTTTTGTTTTGTTTGTTTCTTTTATTTCATTTTTTGCATAGTTTTGTTTTCTGTTTTTTTTATAATGTTTTATGCAAATTTTTTGGCTTGTTGTTTGAATTAGTTTCGTTTTTGCTTGGTTTTTTTTTTTAATTGTAGTTTTCTTTCTTTCTTTTTCTTTTTGTATTTTTTTGCTTTCCCCACCCCCTCAGAAAAGGAGGTAACATCATACCCTGTGATGTGCTATTAGTTTTTTTTTTTTTTTTTTTTTTGTTTTTTTAACTTTGTTTTTTTTTTTTTTTTTTTTTTTTTTTTTTTTTT
>NW_015505482.1:665902-670921 GCF_001515645.1 Sinocyclocheilus grahami | reverse complement strand
GTAACATCATTCCCTGTGATGTTCTTTTAGTTTTTTTTTTTTTTTTTGCTTAGATTTTTAAGCTTAGCTTTGTTTCTTGATTTCTTGATTTATTTATTTTTTGTTTGTTTGTTTGGATGCATTGTTTGGTTTTTTTGTTCAGTTTTTTTTTTAGTTTAGTTTTCATTTTGGGTTGGTTTTGTTCTGTAGTTTTTGTTTTGTTTTGTTTATTTTGTTTAATTTTTTTAGCATAGTTTTGTTTTCTGTTTTTTTATTATGTTTTATGATTGTTTTTGTATTTGTTGTTTTGATTAGTTTTGTTTTTGCTTGGTTTAATTTTAGTTTTTTATTTAGGATTTTTTTTTTTTTAGATCTATCTTTCTTTCTTTCTTTTTTCTTATTTTCCCCTCACCCTCTCTGAACATACCAGTGACCCATTATTGGGTGGAAATTGTCCCTCCCGCTCATACTACCTGTGACCAACTACCAGTGGCTGAAATGCACTCATTTTGAAAGTTTTTTTCATTGCTTTCGTCCACGTCACAGGCTGTGCGAGGTTATGCCAGGCTGTAACGTAAACTAACGGCTATTGCATGCTAAAATAGGGGAAGTCCTACTATATATGGTCTTAAATGTCTGATTAACTATTTTAGATTAACTAGTAAAACTTCAAAAAATATATATTAATAATTGTAATAAATTTAAATATATATTATGTAATGTATTTTGAATAAAAAGTTTAAAGGTAAAAAAAAAAAATCTTATTTTGATTTTTTTGAATGTGAATAAACGCACAACTGTTTTGTCATTTTAGTAAGTAAATGTATCGTTCGCGCTTGTGTTGCAGAAATAAAGAGACCAGTCGAGATGAGTTCATCTTCTACTCTAAGAGGTTAATGCGGCTCCTCATCGAGAGAGCGCTGTCCTTCCTTCCCTCTCAGGTGAGAAAAGAGTTACAGACCAAGTGAAGATGAAGGGATTGATGAGGAATCTTTAGATCGACCTAATAACGACACGCAAACGGATTTGAGCGTGTGGGCATGGAGGCCTCGTCTTGAACATGGAAACTTGTCTCGCTTGT
Source organism: Sinocyclocheilus grahami (assembly GCF_001515645.1). Taxonomy (NCBI): domain Eukaryota; kingdom Metazoa; phylum Chordata; class Actinopteri; order Cypriniformes; family Cyprinidae; genus Sinocyclocheilus; species Sinocyclocheilus grahami. The sequence continues at coordinate 669,861 of NW_015505482.1, read as the reverse complement.
CCACCGCAGTGGAAACTCAGACTAACAAACTCAGCATGATAGAAATCGGCTTAGCAACGCGCAGCAGCAAAACAGCGACCTTTACACTTAAAACACTCACAGGAAAAGTGCAGTGAGCTAGTGAGCTTCATGATGTTGCTGCTGACATTTTACTGTGGCTTTTAATCAGAGAGGAAGATCAGTTTAGCTGCATATGAATGATATGCCTGGACAAAAAAAGCTTGACGTTACAGTTTGTCTGTTATCTGCTGCAGGTTCACATTGTTCAGACCCCACAAGGAGAAGATTACGAGGGCCGAACATTTCATGGGAAGGGGGTAAGAAAATAATGTGCCACGGAAAATGTCTTTTTGGACAATCTCTTGGTGGTTCAGCCTAATCAATCTGCTTGTTTGGCGATTTTCTTTGTCATACAAAAATGTCTTTGTTCTGTGTGGTGTAGAAAAGTTTAGACTCTCCCTCTTCTTTGTTTTGAGCAGATTACGGGTGTGTCGATTCTCAGGGCGGGAGAGACCATGGAGCCCGCACTTAGGGCCGTGTGCAAAGACGTCCGCATTGGCAAAATCCTCATCCAGACCAATCAGGACACAGGAGAGCCTGAGGTAACGCCCCTTTCTGCTCTTACTACCCCCCCAGAATTTACACACATCAGATCAAGTCAGATGAAGTCAATTTTAAATGTATTTATTCATTTGGTAGCACTTTAGTTTAGGGGCCAATTCTCACTATTAACTAGTTGCTTATTAGCTGCATATTACTAGCATATCAGCTGTTTATTATTACTTATAAAGCGCATATTAATACCTTATTCTGCATGACCATATTTTAGATCCCTTAATCTGACCCCATACCTAAACTTAACAACTTCTAATAAGCAGCAAATTAAGAGTTTGAGGCAAACGTTATAGTTATTAGTTGTAACAACGTTCGTAGGTCGGGAAGAAGGAGGCGGGAACCGGCGAACATTTAAATACTTTAATAACATAAACAAACACAAAATGGAAGTAAAGCGGCAGCCCCTCGCGGACGACTGCCGCACACAAAACACAAAATAAAGTCCAGGCCTGGTCCTCTCTCGTCTTTCACTGTTGACTCGTCACTCCTCCTTTTATCCTTCCGGAGCTCTTCCGTGGGACTCGAGACCGGTGAGTGGTGTAGGTGTCGCTCATTATTAATTACTTCACCAGCCTCGCTCCGTTCCCACGGCTCTCGGCCCCGCCCCCACTCGTCACATTAGTTAATAGTGAGAATTGGTCCCCAAACTAAAGTGTTACCATTTGTTTATATATTTAAAGTGTTTTATTTTAAAGATTATTGTTAAACGTTTTCTGAGCAAGACATTTCAGTGTCACAGTATTTTGTGTTATTTCACAATTTATAGGTATTTTATAGTTTATAACATTTCTTTTTTTTCCTTTTTTTCTTTTTGCTGCTTTAAAGTGTAGTATCTGGGTTTTTTTTCTTTTATTAAAGTTTTTTTTTAATTTAACATTTTGATTTCATTTTTTTTATTTAATATTTTGGATTTGCAGTCAATTAAATAATTCAAATTAAATCAAATTCAAATCTCAATTTATTCATAGTTGACATATTTAGTTTATTTTCTAGGAAAGAAAACTAAATGTGTGATTAGTGTAGTGGAATATGAAGATTTGTATAAGATTGTATAAGACAGTGAAAATACGAAATCTGTCTGCAGCAGTGCTTTAGTCTTACTCATATCTTTCTGTTCTTCACAACAATCAGTGCTGGGGAGTAACTAGTTACATGTAACAGTTACGTTATTACAAAAATGTAACTGTAATCTGTGAGAAAAAAATGTGTAATTAAATTACAATTACTTATGAAAATGTTAACGATTGCAAAGGGGGATACATCTGAATATTTTCACACGCACACCCACATACAGATTTAATTGATATCTTTCATAAATTGCAATGACTCCTCTAAAATATGAGACACCAATGTTGCAGGGGTTTAGGACACAGAATAGGACAAATGTTATTCAGTAACTGCTTCATTTCTTTTTGAGTTTATGTATATGCTTTATTTTTTGAGATTAACTTTTTTTTTCTTCCAAGGCATTGTTAGTGTTTCCTGTCATAGCTATGCAAAGATTTAATGTCAAAAACAGTATCATGGCTATTCAACTATTTTTTTTATTATTTTAAATCTGTAATTAACCTCAGGACTATCTAAAGTTAAGTAAAAAGCCGTGCTAAAGTCTGATTTTGTGGTGCACTAGTTGCACTATTTGCGTCTGCCCAAAGACATCAGCGAGGATCACGTGATTCTGATGGACTGCACTGTGTCCACCGGAGCCGCAGCCATGATGGCCATCAGAGTTTTACTTGTAAGTCTGCATTTGAGCCTTTTTTCCCCGCACAGCACACTGATAGTGTGCAGTGGCAGAGACACACACGCCTACACAGGCACCGCATATAGAGCGGCCCAGTTTGTTTGTCTGTCAGTCAGTGTAGGCGTAGCAGAGAAACCTCACTAGCTGACAGCAGCCATAGAGCGTGACATAACTTTACACATTCTCACATATTCATTCTACAGAGCTGTATTTATAAGTTTCTATGACCGTTTTTGGCACCGGTGGAAGTTTAACAAAATAAACCCTCGGGGGAGAACACATCGTTCACGCTCTCACAAGTTTAAATATAATTAATCTACTAACACTGAAGATGCATGAACTAAAAAAATTAAATCATCCACATCTGTGATTATATATTAAATGCAATAACTTCTGTGGCGGAAATGACTTTTTTTGGAATTAAATGGCACACTGTTCAATAATAAAAAGCACAGGTATAGTGGAGGAACGGGACAGTCATGAAGTGTGTGTGTGTAGGATCATGACGTTCAGGAGGATAAGATCCTGCTGGTGTCTCTGCTGATGGCTGAGATGGGTGTCCATTCTGTGGCCTACGCCTTTCCTCAGGTCAAAATCATCACTACCGCCGTCGACAAGAAGGTCAACGACCTGTTCCACATCATCCCCGGCATAGGTGAAACTTTCTCAGCATTACTTATCTGCTTAACTGTGGCTTCTTGTCCTAAAAGTTCTACACAAACGGGCCATTCTCACAAAACCAGCCTTGAGCATGTCTGGCTCATATTTCACCCCAAATCATAAAAAAATGAATAAATTATACTTTGCTTAATGGAAAGTGAAGACTTTTTACAGTACCTTTAGAACCATTAAAGGGGTCATCGGATGCCCATTTTCCACAAGTTGATATGATTCTTTAGGGTCTTGATGAAAAGTCTATAGCATACTTTGGTTAAAATTTCTCAGTGGTAATGTAAAAAACACAATTTTTACCCTGTCAAAAACAGCTCTGTTTTCAGCAAGCTGTTTTTTAGTCCATGTCGCTTTAAACGCTAATGAGCTCTGCTGACCCCGCCCCTCTCTTCCGTGGGGTGACGAGCAGACTGTAAACTTCAGCCGCCAAACTGGCTAACTAGCACATTATTAGGAAAGGCTATTTGCAAAGATTCATAAAAAAACCCTTATACTCACTTCTTCTGTAGATGAAGCTGGATCACGAATGATTCGCATGAACATAGACGCATTTAGGCAGATCGGGATCGGCGCATTCCCTTCAAAAACGAAAGTAATGTTAATCCTCTGCGTCTTCAGCGGCTGAGATGTCAGGAGTAAATGACGACTGCTATATTCATTATTACATCCAACAAAAAAACACCTCAATCGCTTAATCTGAGACATTCTTGTCTTCCCCGGCACCTGAGTCGACACAATGGCGGACAGCTCACAGCTCACTCGGGGCGGGTCTTAAGGTAAGATGCTAGTGTCAATCAACTATCGTGGGAGCGACCTGTGCAGAACTACGTCATTGTGACAGGAATCTCAGAACAGCCTGATTTGAGAAAGAGGATTTTTAAATAGGGATTTTTAAAAAAACCACTGGGTGGATTTTTATCATTATAGG
>NW_015505482.1:639865-662094 GCF_001515645.1 Sinocyclocheilus grahami | reverse complement strand
TGTGTGTGTGTGTGTGTGTGTGTGTGTGTGTGTGTGTGTGTAGGATCATGACGTTCAGGAGGATAAAATCCTGCTGGTGTCTTTGCTGATGGCTGAGATGGGTGTCCATTCTGTGGCCTACGCCTTTCCTCAGGTCAAAATCATCACTACCGCCGTCGACAAGAAGGTCAACGACCTGTTCCACATCATCCCCGGCATAGGTGAAACTTTCTCAGCATTACTTATCTGCTTAACTGTGGCTTCTTGTCCTAAAAGTTCTACACAAACGGGCCATTCTCACAAAACCAGCCTTGAGCATGTCTGGCTCATATTTCACCCCAAATCATAAAAAAACGAATAAATTATACTTTGCTTAATGGAAAGTGAAGACTTTTTACAGTACCTTTAGGACCATTAAAGGGGTCATCGGATGCCCATTTTCCACAAGTTGATATGATTCTTTAGGGTCTTGATGAAAAGTCTATAACATACTTTGGTTAAAATTTCTCAGTGGTAATGTAAAAAACACAATTTTTACCCTGTCAAAAACAGCTCTGTTTTCAGCAAGCTGTTTTTTAGTCCATGTCGCTTTAAACGCTAATGAGCTCTGCTGACCCCGCCCCTCTCTTCCGTGGGGTGACGAGCAGACTGTAAACTTCAGCCGCCAAACTGGCTAACTAGCACATTATTAGGAAAGGCTATTTGCAAAGATTCATAAAAAAACCCTTATACTCACTTCTTCTGTAGATGAAGCTGGATCACGAATGATTCGCATGAACATAGACGCATTTAGGCAGATCGGGATCGGCGCATTCCCTTCAAAAACGAAAGTAATGTTAATCCTCTGCGTCTTCAGCGGCTGAGATGTCAGGAGTAAATGACGACTGCTATATTCATTATTACATCCAACAAAAAAACACCTCAATCGCTTAATCTGAGACATTCTTGTCTTCCCCGTGTAAAAAACACAATTTTTACCCTGTCAAAAACAGCTCTGTTTTCAGCAAGCTGTTTTTTAGTCCATGTCGCTTTAAACGCTAATGAGCTCTGCTGACCCCGCCCCTCTCTTCCGTGGGGTGACGAGCAGACTGTAAACTTCAGCCGCCAAACTGGCTAACTAGCACATTATTAGGAAAGGCTATTTGCAAAGATTCATAAAAAAACCCTTATACTCACTTCTTCTGTAGATGAAGCTGGATCACGAATGATTCGCATGAACATAGACGCATTTAGGCAGATCGGGATCGGCGCATTCCCTTCAAAAACGAAAGTAATGTTAATCCTCTGCGTCTTCAGCGGCTGAGATGTCAGGAGTAAATGACGACTGCTATATTCATTATTACATCCAACAAAAAAACACCTCAATCGCTTAATCTGAGACATTCTTGTCTTCCCCGGCACCTGAGTCGACACAATGGCGGACAGCTCACAGCTCACTCGGGGCGGGTCTTAAGGTAAGATGCTAGTGTCAATCAACTATCGTGGGAGCGACCTGTGCAGAACTACGTCATTGTGACAGGAATCTCAGAACAGCCTGATTTGAGAAAGAGGATTTTTAAATAGGGATTTTTAAAAAAACCACTGGGTGGATTTTTATCATTATAGGATGGATGTGTACACACACTTCCAACACACATTTATGTTCAAACAACTTGTAAAGTGAATTTTGCATCCGATGACCCCTTTAAGGTTTTTGCGATGATGTGTGATTTTTGTTTCACCGTTATTTCTTTATATATTAACCCTTTGATGTGGATAATGTGTGTGATTAGAACATTGAGTGCGTCACATGATTAGATGCTAAATTCAAATCTACTTTCCCGCTTTGAGTTGCGCTGAACCAGAGACTAGCTCACCGCTTGTCATATATCACAACCTTTCAGTATTTTCAACCACGTGATGTTAATTTTAGGTTTCAACCATTTAAATACGCACATACTTGATTTTTATCATATGTAAATGTAAAACATCTTGTGTAATTTTACTTTCGGCCTATTTGCTTTTCATTGATATTGTAAAAAAATAGCCTCAGATGCTGACATGGCATTAAAATCTGTATTACTATTTTCCAGTTTGTGAATATTTTGAATATTTTTATCATATGTAAATGTAAAACATCTTGTGTAATTTTACTTTCGGCCTATTTGCTTTTCATTGATATTGTAAAAAATAGCCTCAGATGCTGACATGGCATTAAAATCTGTATTACTATTTTCCAGTTTGTGAATATTTTGAATGAAAAGAAAAAACTTAAATTAAATCAGTACATCGGTCAGATACATATTGTGTCATGTGACAAACTCGGAAAAACTCACACAGGGGACTCAACTAGAATATTCTATTTTAAATATCGTTAATATTGTAAAAGGGTTAATTGTATTATGTGGGTGTGTGTGTACATACTCTCTCTCTCTCTCTCTCTCTCTCTCTCTCTCTCTCTCTCTCTCTCTATATATATATATATATATATATACACACACACACACACGCCGTTTAAATGTTTGGGGTGAGTAAGATCAGTTGAGGAAATGAAAATACCATTTGTACGGTTTTATAAAAATAAAAAAAATCCAGACACATTACAGTAATGATAATTTTGAGAAAATGTGCTTACATTTTCATGATTTATTTTGGGTCCAGGAAATTTTGGGGATCGATATTTTGGCACGGATGCGCCTCCAGACTGGAGCGACGATGACATGGATGAGCCCAGCTGCTGACGGGTGTCAGATCATCTCAGCAGCTCAGTCACGCCGGATATTTGTACATTATAAAATATTTTTATACTTTTTGGCACTCCCTAAACAGAAACGTTTTATGTGAAGGTTTTATTTATGAAGGTTTATTTAGATGTTGTTTTTTTTATGTGAGTTATTTAATATTTACTGTCGTCTAAAGTGTGTAATGTTTGATTTTGAAGCACATGCAGTTGATTTATTGCCTTACGTGTTTGCTGCCGCTTTAGTATTTTTGGCACGTGTATGGCAGACAGCGTGTCATTTTTATTATTGTACTCCGTTTCATGCAGCAGTCAAGCTTTCAGAGAGTAAAGTAAGACTCAAAGCGCTGCCTTGCTACACTTAGACAGTGAATTTCTTTGAAGGACCACTTCATCGGAAAAAATGTGTGGGCGTTGCTTCGTTTTAATCTTTGCTTTCTCTCTCGCTTTACCTGCAGATGGCTGCTGACCAAACCACACGCTGTTAACAATTACACTTTCACATCGGAGCACTGCATTCTGTACAACTTGAACCGTTTTTTACAAGTTTCTGCAAAAGCTTTGACAGTTTAAGATGTCTAGCTCAATTTAAGGGTTTCGCTATCTATTTATCAAACATAAACATGAAGGAGCAGCTCCTGTTAAATGTTGATAGGATCTGTATTGTAGATCATCATTCGTTTTTAGGAAGAATTTCACATTCTGCAATGAGAATAACCTACGGTTTTTTTTTTTTGGACCCACAAAAGTGCAGCATCTTGCATCTGTCCAGCGAGTCTATAGCTGCCTTTACCATATATGGCTGACATCTGCTTGATGTTCGCCGTCGCGTCGAGGACATACAGGACGCACAAGAACAATACTAGCCCACAGGAAGTGTTGGTGTTTGGCCTCATATTCAAGCCAATGAGCGTTGTGCTCGCTCTTATTATGGATGTCGCGTTGATATCTCTGTTTTATCGTTTTTACCCCACTGAGCACTTTGAGAAAGTACCTAGCCTAAATATGATGTGATTGTGTGCGTTTTATTTGTTTGATTTATGCTGACCCACAATAGTTAACCCAAAAACAAAACAAAAAAAATCCTGTACTGCAATATACAAAATAAGTTGTCTTCTTTTTAATGTTTGATAGAAAATGCGAACAATATTATATTAATATGGGAGCACTGAGATCTGCAGCGATCATGTCAAGGCCTGGTGAATGTATCTACTGTGACTTTTGTCCTTCAACAGGAATAATAGTCTAGGATTTATTTAGCTATTTATTTTATTGCATTGTCATTGCACACATTCTGGAATACTTGATTCTGATTGGTCAGTCTGATATTTTGGTGTAATAACTGCTACACTGTATAATTGGTATGTTCTACATGACAGTGACTCATTTCCACACCTTGCATAATAAATTCATTTAAACTCAAGTCAGCGTTTCATGCTCATTGAATTGATATATTTGATAAATAGCAGTGTAATAATTGTGATGTGCTTCATGTAATGATCCTAATCACACTGTTTGGATTACATATGAACGGATGTGTGTATATAAAAAACTACACATACCGTACACACAGTACTGGTCAAAAATTTGGGGGTCAGTGAGATTTATTATTTTTTTTTATTTGTTTAAAGAAATTGGTACTTTGGTTGAGAAAGGAAGCATAAACTCGATCAAATAATCCTGAAAAAAATTGTGTAAGCAGCACAACTGTTTTCAGCATTGAATAAAATGCACCAAATACATTAAATATATTAGAAGGATATATTTCTGAAGGATCATGTGACACTGAAGACTGGAGTAATGATGCCAAAAATGTAGCTTTGCATCACAGGAATAAATTACATTTGAAAATATATTCAAATGGAAACTGTTTAAATTATAATATCTCACAATATTACAATATTTTTACTGTATTTTTGATCAAATAAATGCAGCTTTCAAAAACTCATCGACCCCAGACTTTTGTATGGTAGGACAGTGTTTCTCTTCAGCTGTAACTAGTTGATCTTCTATACCTTGCTTTTTTTTTTTGAGGACATAAATGAAATACCATGTCTGAGAATTTCACATCAATGAATTTTCCATTCAAAATCCGTCCAGAGATGTGAAGAGAAGAATGTGCTCGACTGTTTTATGGCACTTCTCTTCTATTTTGTAAGCTTTTTGTAACCGAGACAGCGGGATTGAAACTCATTCATGTCTGAAACACACAGGAAGGATGCTGTGGTTGTCCTGTCGATATGGAAACTAACCTAGCAATCTTTCATCAGTTTCCATAATTAACTCCACTCTGATATAAGATAGTCATCACTATAATAACTACCCTTCTCAGTGTATTCTACACTAAAAGATCACCTTACCTTTTAGTTCATCACACAACATGTAATTCATGTAGAAAAGAGCTTCTGCGAAGCATTGGTTCTACAAACTGAGAACATTTGCCTTTTTTAATGTATTAACGTAAGTGACTAATACAGCTTTTGGTTAATATGACTCATCATTATAATCAGCCTGGTTAAAATGAACAAGCAGAGGCTAAAGTTGATATTTAGCCACTAACTGCAAACCAAATTTTAATTTCAGGAAAGCTATAATCTCTCTCTTCCTCTGTCATAAAACAATCAGCAGGACAAATAAGGCATTTCAAAAAGGAGCGGTTGAGATGAATGAAACGTTCTCTAGTGGCCCTCAATATTGAGATGTCATGGAAAGTTTACCACAAGCTTGTTCATAGCGACAAACAGGAAGGAGGCGCTTTGCTCATGTGTGGCAGCTCGCCAGCATCTCCAGCAGCTCGCAGCGAGTGTGTGAGCATCAGCAGTACTGGTCAAAAATTTGGGGGTCAGTGAGATTTATTATTTTTTTTTATTTGTTTAAAGAAATTGGTACTTTGGTTGAGAAAGGAAGCATAAACTCGATCAAATAATCCTGAAAAAAATTGTGTAAGCAGCACAACTGTTTTCAGCATTGAATAAAATGCACCAAATACATTAAATATATTAGAAGGATATATTTCTGAAGGATCATGTGACACTGAAGACTGGAGTAATGATGCCAAAAATGTAGCTTTGCATCACAGGAATAAATTACATTTGAAAATATATTCAAATGGAAACTGTTTAAATTATAATATCTCACAATATTACAATATTTTTACTGTATTTTTGATCAAATAAATGCAGCTTTCAAAAACTCATCGACCCCAGACTTTTGTATGGTAGGACAGTGTTTCTCTTCAGCTGTAACTAGTTGATCTTCTATACCTTGCTTTTTTTTTTTGAGGACATAAATGAAATACCATGTCTGAGAATTTCACATCAATGAATTTTCCATTCAAAATCCGTCCAGAGATGTGAAGAGAAGAATGTGCTCGACTGTTTTATGGCACTTCTCTTCTATTTTGTAAGCTTTTTGTAACCGAGACAGCGGGATTGAAACTCATTCATGTCTGAAACACACAGGAAGGATGCTGTGGTTGTCCTGTCGATATGGAAACTAACCTAGCAATCTTTCATCAGTTTCCATAATTAACTCCACTCTGATATAAGATAGTCATCACTATAATAACTACCCTTCTCAGTGTATTCTACACTAAAAGATCACCTTACCTTTTAGTTCATCACACAACATGTAATTCATGTAGAAAAGAGCTTCTGCGAAGCATTGGTTCTACAAACTGAGAACATTTGCCTTTTTTAATGTATTAACGTAAGTGACTAATACAGCTTTTGGTTAATATGACTCATCATTATAATCAGCCTGGTTAAAATGAACAAGCAGAGGCTAAAGTTGATATTTAGCCACTAACTGCAAACCCAATTTTAATTTCAGAAAAGCAATAATCTCTCTCTTCCTCTGTCATAAAACAATCAGCAGGACAAATAAGGCATTTCAAAAAGGAGCGGTTGAGATGAATGAAACGTTCTCTAGTGGCCCTCAATATTGAGATGTCATGGAAAGTTTACCACAAGCTTGTTCATAGCGACAAACAGGAAGGAGGCGCTTTGCTCATGTGTGGCAGCTCGCCAGCATCTCCAGCAGCTCGCAGCGAGTGTGTGAGCATCAGCCCGACGGTCCGGCTTCTCTGCGGGCTCAAGTGAAGGCCTCAAAGTCCTCTGTCAGTGTGGAGCGACGAGGAGCCAATAAACGTCTGTGTAGGTAAGGCAGAGGTGAGTGTTTTGCATAGCTGTGTGTACCAGCCCACAGTGAATGCCAAACTAAACGTACAGCGAGAAATCCAGGACTTTTTGGCATCTGAGATGATGTTGGTGCAGATAAGTTTGTAGTTGTTGACAAGGTCAACCAATGCATCTGTGAATACATTTTGAACATCATCCTGGCAGGAGCAAGGTTTTATTGGTTTTTTGACACAGACAGATCTTTGAGAGATATGGAGGGTTAAAGCCGTGGGACGGTGTTGTTCTGTAAAGCCACGAGGCCATTACAGTCAGACACAGCTGAGCTGATTGTCTCTAAGTGGCTGTAATATAATAATTGCATCGGCTTAAACTCGTTGGATTTGCTTCATAGTAATGAATGATTCATAGTTTTATGTATGTAGCTATTTAGATGTTATGGATGCTGTAAGGTAAAGGTTTCAGTGGCCCTTTCCAACTGGAAAGGCGCGAAAGTTGGCATATCATGATATACTATAGCATACAGTACAGCATGACAGGGACTGTAAGGGCAGCCAAATTTAGAGTCAAATGTGTAAAATCGTTTACTGAGTATATTTATTTATTTAAATGTAACTAATTTTCTTTCATTTAAATTTTTTTTTCGTAGGCCATATTTTATGTACTTTTTATGGGGGACATTTCTATAAGATTTCTCAAGATTTGGTCAGCGTGTGATTCATGTAATAATCACAATCTGAAAATTGCGGAAATCATGCTAATATTATAGTTTTCAGTATTCCAGATTGGATTTATTTTTACATATTGGTCAAATGGAAATTGTAGGAGATATTTAGTAACTTTTCCAAGCATGGTGTTTCTTCATCCATTTTTTTATTTTTTTATCATTCTATATTTTCATATTGTTGTAAATGTCCATGCTTTTCCTGCATTCAAGAAAGAAAGAAAATGTGCTATTATTTTCTTCTCATCATAGAAATTGCTACAATTTAATTTACAAATTACAATTTTGAAAAAAAAAAGATTTTGGTAGGTCTAAATTTTGCTAGTTTTTTTCCCCTCTGATTTTTTTCTCTTTTTTACATTTCTTTCTTTCTATTTTTTTTTTTAAGATGATGCAAGTAATCTGTGGTCAGTGTGATCTGACCATCCTGGATGAGTAGTGCTTTCGAGGACTGTCCAACCTGAGAATGCTTGAGTTTTGGTCAATCTCAGGTTCGTCAGCCCATGAAAAACTGTCTCACTGAAACCCACACGGATGAACCAGTGGTCCTCCAAACCACCTAAATGCCGCACCACACCATAGCCAGAGTGAAAGCAAAATCACTGTATACTTCTATGCATGGCATGTATTCTTAGTGTTATATTTTCAGATGTTATTTGTTCATTTATTGAGTTAAATGAGACTATTCAATGCTACGACTTTGTCAAAACTATTTTATAATAACATGTACCGTTACAGATTCACAAGATGTTATATTTTTTAAATTAAAAAAACAATGAATTAATAAATTTATTCAAAACCCAACTAGGTGCAAATGGAAGTCATTGGGTAAAACAGATGAATGAATGAGCCCTTTATTGATCAATTCAGTGTCACAAAATGTTCAGTAAATGTATTTATTTACAGTACGATCATAGATATATTGTGCAAATGCGCATGCACTGGTTGACACAGCATTAAAAGGATTTATTTTAAGTTAAAAATGATTATTTTAAACGAAACAAATACCACAATGCGCATATACCCTTATAATAATACATTTTTGATTCATATTTTAATTGGTTTCATGTCAAACATTTTTGAACGGTTTATTAGGCCTACTGGTTTTAAAACTTTTTCATTCGTTTTGAAGGACTAAATGAATATAAGGATCATCATTTAAAAAAAACACATATTGGTTGACCGCTATTCTGAAAACTGACATATCCATCTCAGTGTCTACGCAGGTTGCAGCCATGTGCTCTGTGTGTGTGTGTGTGTGTGTGTGTGTGTGTGTGTGTGTGTGTACAATCTAAAAAATGCTGGGTTATTTCAACCCAACTTTGGGTCAAATATGGACTAACCCAACTTTTGGGTTAAAAATGTAATTTAAAAATTTAACCCAACAGCTGGGTTAGTCCATATTTGACCCAAAGTTGGGTTGAAATAACCCAGCATTTTTTAGAGTGTAGGTACTGTACATGTTCACATCTGCTATGAATGAGTTATTTTACAGTGTGCCAACCAACCCCCAAACCAATGATCATCCTCACATAGGCCTACACTATTTTCATAAATGATCTCAGATAGCTAGCATTATTTGGTAACCAAAATTATTTTTTTCTCTGCATTATTTTTTCTATTTTTAATTTATTTACTGTTATTAGGATCGATTTTTGTTGTTCTCCATAGATGTCATTGACAGATTTTGATCTTTTAATGTCTTGTCAATCAAGAGGGAAATCATGCAGTTTATGAACCAAATAAATAACCCGTATCCCCCCAACTCTTCTTACATCTTGCCTGAAATGTGTAAATCAGACCTAATCTGTTACATATCTGTTCTGTACTGTAAATACAGCCACATATAGTATTTGATACAGTGTGTTAAGTATTCAGAGTGGTGCAATGCTTCTCAAACACCCCTTATCTGCAACTTTTCTGCTCAAATCCTTTTTTGTGACTTAAGGCCACACAGCGATCGGTGTGGCAATCTGATAAAGAAAAGAGAAAGCCACTTAGACTGGGTCACTGGGTTAAAGGATTTAAACCTTCGACAAAAGACCGGAGCGGTGAAAGAGCAATCCAGCTGACGCATTTCCCCTAAACAAGCTTAATTAAAGAAGCTTTCCGAGTGCTTTAAAACGCTTAATGGTATAGTTTTATGCACATTTTCCCAAGCATTAACCTTAAACCCCAAAGTCTGTTCAGTGTCATAATTAGAATCAAAGATAAAGCTGTTTTGCACACGTGAAGGGTGTGGAGACGGACACGGAGAGCAACGTGGATTAGGCTATGGGACAGTTTGCTGAAACATTTGACAAGATAAAGTGGTCTATTAATGTAAATAGTGGACAAATTATATTCTGAGAGGGGGGGGGGGGGAGCACGTGTTAAATTCATTGCAGATTCTTATCTGGAATCCTGAGGGAGTCAAAGGGAAGATATTTGATGGAATCATGTGTAATAGCCTGCTTAGGACTTCAGAGGGTTTTATAATCTGTTAACTCAGGTAGCAGTTTGCAGATAGATAACATAAAGCAGAAGCATCTGTTCTGCTGTCTGTGTGTCTGTTCACACACCTAAACCTCATGCACCACTAGAGGGACCATCATCCATGTGTGATGATACCAACTCATGCTGACCTGTGAACAGCACTGCTCAGATGACATTCACCAGCATTTAAGATGATTTTTCATGAAGAAAAAGGAAGTTTTTAAGATGAAAACAAAAAACTATGTTCATATAAAAGAGAGAATGGTATGTTTCTGGTTGAGGTTTAGCAATATTGCCAACTCTGTCGCCTATAAAACAATTGTGTGTATGAGACTAATTTAGTGAAATTTAATCTGATCAATTTCTGAACTGAGAAAATTACAATACACTAACCCTAAAAATACAAAAGTTTGTAACATTAATTTGTCTCTTCATGAAGCATTTTTATTTTTGAGGATGTCCCCAAAAAGGTTTGTTCAACTTATAGGAAAATGTGCACATTTTCAGCAGTTTTGTCTCAATAAAAACAGCTTAGCAGAAACTCCCAGACATTATACACAGGCATATAGGAGCAAACTGTATATGTGCTGTACTAAGCTAAATATGACCAAAATTACATAAAATAAATCATAAAATAAATTAAACAATGATTTTACAAAAAGACAAAAAAAACTAAAGTTGGAATAGAGTTATGAGTCTGTGGTTAACTACTTTAATTAGCTTCTTATAAAACACTAAACTTCCAAGGACGTCCACGCATTTGGCGTGAGACACACGCTTTGAGGCTCTCACTCTGCCCATGTAAATCTCACACCAAATTGGCAACCCTGCTTGCGATATGAAACAAAGTCTCAGCTTTCAAACTTTGTAAGTTTTAATACTAAATTCTACAAATAAATACCGTTTTGGCGCACTTAATGTGGCGTAAATCGTATAATGTAGAGCTTCAGTTAAAGGGGTCATATGATGTTGCTAAAAAAAGAACATTATTTGGTGTATTTGGTGTAATGAAATGTGTTTATGCAGTTTAAGGTTAAAAAACACATTAATTTTCACATACTGTACATTGTTTCTCCTCTATGCCCCGCCTTTCTGAAACGCGTAGATTTTTACAAAGCTCATCGGTCTGAAAAGCGAGGTGTGCTCTGATTGGCCAGCTATCCAGTGCGTTATGATTGGTCGAATACCTCAAGCGTGTGACGGAAATGTTACGCCCCTCACCATACTGTGATGCCCTGTCCCGGCGTGATGAGACAAAATCAATAAAACCCATTATAAACGAGGCGTTTGTTGCATCCAGTGGGGACATAATTATGGATTATAATGACTTATACTGTCTTTTTACGCGTTGCGTTGCATCGCACCGCGTAAACATAAAACCATATCTGCATTTGTGATCGGAGAAATGACAAACAACAAGCGCTACGCT
This sequence comes from Sinocyclocheilus grahami, assembly GCF_001515645.1. Taxonomy (NCBI): domain Eukaryota; kingdom Metazoa; phylum Chordata; class Actinopteri; order Cypriniformes; family Cyprinidae; genus Sinocyclocheilus; species Sinocyclocheilus grahami. Next base: position 650,632 of record NW_015505482.1, on the reverse strand, counting down.
ACACTGCCCAAAACTCGCATTTGAATCATCAGTGGCAAATTCTTTAAATATGAAAACATATACTTACAGGCTGTGAGTCAGCATTATTTGTCAGCATCATAGATTGTATAGGGTCAGCATACGCACCGAAGGGGAAACTCACCGGAACACCGGCATTGTAGTCTACTCTCCCAGGATCAGGAAACAGTCCTCCATAAAATGTGCTGCACACATCTGAATATTTGGGTTGAACTGTTCTGGAACAGTGTTGTAAATACAACTTAACCACTGATTTCTAGTTGTGTCCTCTTTTGGAAGACCAAACAAAGTAGTTTCGCTTTCACAACAAAACACACAGCGCCTTCACGACATGGCGGCGGCAGCAACAATACTACAGCGAGAATCAAAGTTGCGCCTTCTTTCTTTGCGTGAACATTTGGGTGGAGTTATGCAAATCTTCCCACACAGTGACGTAGACATGTGGGGGCATGTTAGAACATGTTAGAGCATGTTAGGTGTGACTGACTCTTAACTTTTATAAAGAATATCTCTTTGGGTTTGAGACTTTAGTCTTTGCGACTTTAGGGATCTTATCTATTCACGAACAGCTTGTAACACTCCAAAGAGAAAGGAAAAATGTAAATCGCATCATATGACCCCTTTAAAGCCAGAGCTATTGAAAAACAGAGTTGCGACAAGCTTTGATGTCGCCGGCGTCGCCACGCGGTCACGTGATTCATAGAGCTCTCCAAACAAACCAGCGTTGACAATACATTTGAATGGGTTTAAGTAGGATAGACGACAGCTTCATTATACAGGTTTTATTTTGAGGAGATCTTTTGGTACTAAATACTATTTGTGCAATAATTATGGTCCATTAATGACTTAAAATATATTTTCCTAATATTTCTATTACTTATATTACAATTAATGTAGTATTTAAAGTTAAAATGGAGTAAAGGGTTTCAAATTCCAACGCAAAGAGGCAAATTAGAGTAATTTTGTGGTCAGAATAAAATATATATTTTTCATTTGTAATGCCATGGTTTACCCGCTAGGTACCTTTATGGCTCTTTACTAAATATATAGAATGTAGCAGGTCATATTTAGACATGACTAAACACTAGATTTTTAAATGAGAAATTTAACTTAGGCTTACATCCTTTTTAAATAATACTTGCATAATTACACACAGTGAATGCAAGCAAATACTGAATTTAAACCAAGTTTAAAATGGTGCTAAAAAAGGCATTCAACTGCATTCAACAAAAGATTTTTATCCCCTTGTTTTTACAGTATATACACATTAATTGATATTGAATCGAGATCGAAATTTTTCACAAACAAAAATAGAATGAATTCAGAAGGCTTGACAAACACGAATCATATGGACTTTTATGAGGTATTTGGAGATACAAATAGCCTACCATCGTTGCATTTCAAAGAAGAAACCATTTTTGGAGAGGCACATGAGGTGAGGGTGAGTAAATGATAGGTTTTTATTCTGGGCCACTTTTATTTTACATTGCTTAACATATGTTATATTTAAAGTATGATATATTTTTACTTAAAAACATAAACATAGCCTATGTCTTTAAAATATGTATATTTGTTGGTCAACACAGAAATGATACAAAATACAAAAAAACAATAATATAGTTCATTATGTATTATACATAAATGTGTATGTGTGTGTGTGTGTGTGTGTGTGTTTATATAATATTCAGTTTTTTCACACACACACACACACACAAAGAATCTTACAGGTTTGAATGACATGAGGGAACGAATTATTGTTTATTTTGGGGTGAACTATTCCTTTAAGACCTGAAATAGAATGCTATACATATACATAGACGTTCATTATGTATTATACATAAATGTGTATGTGTGTGTGTGTGTGTGTGTGTGTTTATATAATATTCAGTTTTTTCACACACACACACACAAAGATTCTTACAGGTTTGAATGACATGAGGGAACGAATTATTGTTTATTTTGGGGTGAACTATTCCTTTAAGACCTGAAATAGAATGCTATACATATACATAGAAAGCCGAGGTCTCTATACGTTACTGCCGGGTTACATTGCTGACAGAATGCAGTGTTTTATGCTTTTTATGTAGATTGTAAAAGATGTAGCACACGCACTGTCGATTCAAGTGCCAGTGGATTAGAGAGCAGGATAAGACTTGATAGGCGAATGCAGAGACTCGTGTGTGTGCGGGAATCCCACAAAATAGAAATATCTAAACATGATGCATAACCATACACCGCACGACCCTGAGTGTCTCTGTGGACAGAAGCACAAACAAAACTAAACCAGCAGGAAGCCATGCCAACACCCGCTGAGTACAACGATAGAGCTTGAAAGATCAAAGACAATTTTTAATATAACTCCGACTGGATTTGTCTGAAAGAAGAAAGTCATATACACGTAGGATGGCTTGAGGGTGAGTAATTTATGGGCTAATTTTCATTTTTGGGTGAACTAACCCTTTAATGTTTTCTAAAGAAGAAGCTGAAACTACCAGCAGATGGCGGTAAATGTCTTTATGAGTCGATTCGTTCAAACGGCTGATTCATTCAGGAATTCAGTAAACTAAACGCCTCTCTTTATGAATGGGCTACTGAATCATTGATTCACACGATTCGTTTAAAACGTCGAATAATTCAGAATCTAAACACCGCTGTGTTGCTCGAAGATGCACAATTCACATTTGCACTCATGTTCTTCCTCGTGACAAAAACAGCACTCCTGTGATATTGCTCTCGCTGCTGGTGGGATATCGCTTATCATATGATATAAATATGAGACAAAAACTCATACAGGGGCATTTTTTGCCCCAATATCTTGAATTTTTAGGGCATAACTGCATTTATGGAGTTGTTGCCCTGCACATTATATTTGTCAACAGTCAACTGTATGAAATGTAAGATGACATACAGATCTGGGGGCGGGGCCAGTGCATTAACTGCATTAAAATATTTTTATCGCGTTATTTTTTCATAACTAATTAATTAAGTTAACGAATTAAACTGACATCCCTAATATATATATATATAACCACCAAGAAAGGCTTAATCACTAGACTAGACACCTTCGTTACATTATTAACAGAAGCTAATTTGAACTTTCTAGACAAAGTTACCTTTCAGGGTACACAAATTTTTCCAAACTGCCAAAACTATTTTAGCATGCTCCTGTATATGAAGAGTAGGGGTGCTCCGATCAGGATTTTTGAGGCCGAACACCAATCACAGAAAGCAGTATCTGCCGATACCGATCTTTTTAAAGCCTTCTTTTTATAATTTATATCTATTTATAGTGATACTCCAATCAGGATTTTTAGACATTTTTGAAAATGGGGGAATTCTCCTCTTAGGTGTCTCTTGTGAGAGGAGAAGCAGCACGGACTGTGCTTTCACACAGGAATCTGCTACTGATTCGTGGCTGTTTACCACAAACACAACATTTATCCATTATTTTGATTTCAAATCCAAACATTGTCACTGAAAATGCTTTTTCAGCATTGCAATTCTTTTTTTACACAGTACAGTAATACAATCTTTCACAGACATGTTTAAACACAATAAATATAAGCAGCACATTACTCAATGCTTTTTACTTTTGCATTTACTTCTAGATGTATATATTAAGTTGCTCAAGCAAGTGGCAAAACATTTAAACTATTTTTCTTATGTTATCACAAACTTACCGTTAACAAAAATAGTCAGCTCTACTGCCTTACCGTTTGCATTGAAATCTTTATTACAAGCAATTCTGCAGTTCGTAAAGAACTTTGTTCTCCTACCTCCACGAGTGCCATCTATTATTGCCTTGTTTATCTAAAAGTGCTCTTTTCCTTTAAACCTAGCCAAAAAGCTATATGCGTTGACTGTGCAACACAGGAGACTTTAATAATATGCATTTATGGTGTAATTACTACATTTTCGTGTCAATCCATGTTCATATTTACTGCAAACAATGCACTTTCACTTTAATTCAGCGCTTGCAGCGCAGTAATAGACTCGGTGCGGATTCTGCGGAAACGATCTCTGCACACTGCTGCAGACACACCGCTCCTGGAACCCAAGAGTGTGCCGGACGCAACCGTGTGCAGTGTGCACGCTCTAATCCATTAACATGAGTGCGGAAAAAATACGCACCACGTACAAACTGCAAACGAAGAAATGTGAACCTGGCGTTATGTGTGTGCGCTGCGAGTGTGCACCAGGAGACCACGCCAGCGCTGAATGGTTAAACACTGGCAATAATTAAAAAGTAATGCAATTTATAAACTTTAGTGACGATGTGACACTGCCTCGATTGTGCAAGTGACAATTCCTGTGTCAACTGTGCAGCGTGCAGCTCATTTATAGACAGACGTGATGTGTGGTGATTTGAAGCCATTTGCGTATTTTGAGAGAGAAAGAGAGAGCGCACACAAGGTTTTCAAATTACTTTATAAGTTATTTAATGAAGAAATATTAAGGTGAGTACCTCCCCTTCAGCATTATAATGATTTCACCAGCGCCAGACAGAGACTGAGACGGTGCCGCTGCATGTCGTGCCAAACCTCTCACAACAGGTGCGTCGTCAGCTTGAGATCAGTTTATGAGATCGGCCTTTTTAGAGACCGCCGATCAAACATCCCAACGTGATTATCGGCCGATGGTGATTCGTAGCCGATCAATCGGAGCACCCCTAATGAAAAGTTCAGATGCAAAAGCAATCAGTTAGATTAAAAACTCAATTAGAGTAAAATTAATTAACCTAAACACAGAAGCCTGATAAAAATGATCATTTTTAAACTGTTGAAATTTTGAAAAAAAAGTTGAAAATTTCAGACGGCATTTATATATTTACATTTTCATTTAGTCATATAGCAGATGCTTTTATCGGGGGGGTAACTGATAAGTGATCAAATTGTTTCATTTGTAAGTATCAGTTAAATTAATACTGTAAATGTCAATGATTGTTTATTTTATTTTTGTTATCAGGGCCCTCTGACTCTCAAAAATAGAAAAAATGCTAAAGCAAATGTTTTCAGTTACTGAAGGCATTGCAATAAATAAATAAATAATGATTAATTTATTCCCTAACAGATAGAGTCACCGATATGAATCAGTTTTATTTAACTTTGACTTTGGTTATGTGATACTGTTTTAAATAGGTTGACATTTTTGTCTCTGTGAAACTGAAATAAAGACGGAGCCCTGTACATGACGTGCAGGGAAAAAGTTAAAGTGTGAGCATGGCATAATAACTGAGTTATTATATCATGTGCACGATTTACGTAAAACGAGGGAATTCATTTTTATGTTGTGACCACGATTTACTATTTTTTTCTGCATGTCATGTACAGGGCTTCTGTAATCAAGCCATACCAAGTGCATACTGTATACCATTTATCTAACTAATGAAATGTTAATGAATAATACATGTCAGGTGGATCTATAGACTATAGAGGATATGAAGAGCAGTGTAGATCCTCTTTGAGTTCATCCCGCCGGTGTTTAACAATAGGCTTTATCCTCAGGGGAAGAACCCTACATGAGCGTGTGTGTGTGTGTGTGTGTGTGTGTGTGTGTGTGTGTGTAAAGGGTTGTGTCTGTGCAGCTCATCATAATGTGTTTAGGGTTAAAAGATATTTGGGTAAGAGATCTGTTACTAAAGTGTGTATACTTTGGCTTAAGAGAAAGATGAAGGACCGTGTGCGCATGTGTGTGTGGGTGGAAGGTTAAACACCATCTGGATAGATATGTTTGAGAGATCATGCATGTTTGTGTGTGTGTGTTTGTGTACATAGGCTCTGTGTATAACAGTGACCAACATCTCTACTTCTCTTTCTTCACTTCTCTGAGCTCCACAAACGGTCTCCACAAACCCAGGTCGAGGGGAAGAGACGGCCAATGAGTCTTTTGTTCTCTGATTTTGAAGGTCTTTCCACCAACTCTTTTCATCTTACCTCTCTGCACGCTTTCACATGAAGGCAAAAGGTGCTCTGCGTCTCAAAAGGATTTTTAGATGATGGGTGCCTCTTCATGACAGCCCTTGTCTGATTTCACATCCGTGTTTTGTGTTATAAGGGCAGCTGTTAATGTTTCTGTCTGTCATGAACCGAAAACGTGCACAAGTGGCAGCTAGTGTAACTGTTGTGTAAAATAGATTTTTGTTGCATGTGTTTAGAGCACACTGAGTTTAAAAGGCCCTCAGGGGAAAAATACCCTTTTAATTTCATTTTCTCAGTATCTGCATAGCACAAAACACCTTTTCTAAATGACTGTTTGTTACTATGAACTGAAATTTCCTGGTCATCATGTACAGCGACAAAACACTGAATTTGAAGTGATTTGATTCGATATTTACCCATAATTCAATCCCTGAAATTTTCACATATACACTACCGTTCAAAAGTTAGGGGTCAGTACGATTTAAAAAAAGAAATAAATACTTTTATTCAGCAAGGATGCATTCAATTAATCAAAGTGAAGTACAGTAAAAAACATTTATAATGTTTCAAAAGTAACATTATACAATTTTTATGTAAAATACATTCTGTTCTTTTGAACTTTATATTCATCAGAATCCTGAAAAGCAATAAGTTTTAATAGATGTGCAAAATTGGCTTTTGACTCCTCCAGTCCCAATAGAGTCTGATTTGTGAAATATACCTGTATTAATATTTTAGTTAGCAGAATAACACAGAAATTCAGGCCTTAAGTATTAATGCAATTAATGTACTGGAATGTTATTTAAAATTCTTCACATATCACAAGCATTTGCATACACTGTAAAAAAAATCTAATTAACAAAATGTTGGAAGGGCAAAAATATTTAAGTTGAGCTAATTTTATTGCTTGGGCTTAGTTGAGAGGACAGATTATATTAAGTCTACACAAATATATTCGAAAAACATTGAATGAATGGTTATTTTCAAATCCAGTCAACAATTAGCTATGCTAATGTTGACTAAATTAATAAAAACGAATCCAGCCAACACTGAGATCATTCTGCATTTGCACAAGCCTGAGTGACTTCGCGGGAGAAACAGCAGCGCCATCTTGTCAAGTTCATGAGTTAGGTAAGTGCCACTAAATAAATGTTATTTTTTAGACTAAATTTATCGACAAAAACATACAGCATATCCGATGTTTTTGAGTGGATATTTAGAAGTGTTTTATGTGTGTCCGAAGAAAAAATAATATTTAGGCTATGTTAACTGTATGTCAAAAGCTGCTTTGACACAATCTGTAGTGTAAAAAGCATGTAAATACAGTGACTGGACTTTACTTGACTCAGTTCAGTTGAACTGTAACACCTGGTTCATTAACTTTTTTCTGACTTCTGCCTCATTTTAAAGATGTAATTGTGAACATTAGTAATATTTGTAAATGTTTGTTTGCAAACATTTTGTTTAACTTGTTTAGTCTTTTTAAGTTCATTAAACAAATGTTTAAAATGAATTTTACAGTTTTATTACAAATGTAATGTTTGACAACTGGAGCACTTTAAAGGGATAGTTCACCCAAAAATGGAAATTTGCTGTTATTTTATTGACCCTCAGGCCATCCCAGATGTCAGTGACTTTTTTTCTTCAGTAGAACAGTAAAGAAGATTTTTATCTAAAACGGTGATCCTTGGCGATTCATACACTGCACGTCTGTGGCTGCCGGTTTTTGATTGTTTAGCTTCATAAGACCTCAATGTGTCCTCAAGAGCCTTTGGTAATTTGGTCTTGTCTCTGTATATGCTTATTTGACTCTCAAAAGCCAGCAGTCAGAGATGTGCAGTTTATGAATTGCAATGTTTTCAAAGACAATGTTTCCACCTAAAAATTTCCTTTACTGTTCAATTGAAGAAAAAAGTTAACTACATCTTGGATGGCTTGAGGGTGTCAATTAACAGCAAATTTTCATTTTTGGGTGAACTATCCCTTTAAGCCTGCATGTTTAGTCTGTATGACAAATGTTATAAATGCAGATTGTTATTAAATAAAGGCTATTATGTGTTGTAATGTCTGTGTTGTAGTGATTGATAGACACCAGGTAATAATTTTCTTAAACTCAATATAAAATATAATAACTAGTTCCACAACAATTTCTTTTGATGCCCAAATAATAAATCTTAGTTGAGGTAACATATGAAACACATGGCATGAATGGTTAAATTTTAATTGACACAATTTGCTGTAGTTTTCTAAATGTTTGACCAATTAAATAATTTTAGTTGAATGGACTATAAAACTATTTCAGTAAGGGTTGAGCCAACTAAAAAATAACAATTCGGGCAACACTCTGAAGACAGAAATTGACTGAACGTAAAATGTCTGTTGGAACCTGTTACTAAATAATAATCAGTTGAAGCGGCTTGAAATTGTTTACTGTGTATGGTGGCAAATTAGGCCCTCTCAATATTGCCTACACCAAACTGGGGTCCAGGGTGACCACAAATGAATGTTGGGAGTCTGGGGGGAAATTTGAGAATAGATTTTTAGGTCTGTAAAAATGAAATAAAATAATCATTAATTATGATTATATTAATCTGTTGACAGTTCGAGTTTTTAGCAGTAAGAAATAAAACTCCATCAGAACTTGATGGAGGATTTGAGTCTCAGTCCTAAAACTCTTTCAGGTGTTACCAAGGCACATATGCAGATAATTTCAGGTTTGAAACTTATCTTAATTTGTTTTATGGGGGTAAGAAGAAAACCCCTAATTTTCAGGTTGATTATCTTTGGTGGGGGGCCCAATACGAAGCTGCAATTTTGTTACAGAGACTAGTCCTCTAAGCCAGCATTTGGCTTACAAATGATGTGTTTGAGATTCCACTTGTTACATATCTACTATATAGGGCTAGTAGAAAGCCTGCTGCTTTATTCATGTGCTTTGAGAAATGAACAGATTGAATATAAGCATAACAAATAATGAATAACAAATAAACTGTATTTTACAGTAATTATGATATACAGTAGCTCATGCCTGTCAGTGAGGTCCCAACCTCAGGGCTTGAAACCACTATAGGGGCCTAAATTATTTATTTTACATTATATTAACATCATCTTATTTAACATGCTAAAATAAACACTGATAATTAATATGAACAAAATGTTTTTTGGACATATGTTTTATTTTATGTACATATTTTACAAAATGTAAATGTCAGACAAATAGAAGGACCTTTGAATATTGTTTTGGACAGAAGGGGGCATTTACACCATTTAAACTTTTTAATTTTAAATAATCTTAATATTAATTTAAGTCTCAGTGTTCTAAAAAGATTTAGGAATTGAATTATGAACTGACCCTAAAAGAGGAATCCTGAGCAAACTTAATCATTACATTTGCACTTAAAATTCTCTAAGGAACTGTCATGAATCCGGTCCATGGACTTTCATCCAATGAACACAAGAGGTCGCTCTCTCACCATATTGACACTCACTCCACATAGACTGTCACACATCACTCTGGACTACATCTCCCATGCTCCACTGCACTGATTGCGCACTCACCTGCATCCAGTAACTCATACTATATAACAATCACTCTGATCCTGCTCTAGTCGCCGAGTATTGTATGCGTTTATCTCTCTCCAAGCGATAGCTATTCTACGGAGCCTGTCTAGTTTTCAGTTCCTAGTCATAATCTTGTCTTGCTGGTTTACTCGTGTTTTGACTCTTGTCTGTATTGACCATGTCATTGAATAAAGCCTTGCAAGTGGATCCCGTCCAGATAATTTCAGGTTTGAAACTTATCTTAATTTGTTTTATGGGGGTAAGAAGAAAACCCCTAATTTTCAGGTTGATTATCTTTGGTGGGGGGCCCAATACGAAGCTGCAATTTTGTTACAGAGACTAGTCCTCTAAGCCAGCATTTGGCTTAAAAATGATGTGTTTGAGATTCCACTTGTTACATATCTACTATATAGGGCTAGTAGAAAGCCTGCTGCTTTATTCATGTGCTTTGAGAAATAAACAGATTGAATATAAGCATAACAAATAATGAATAACAAATAAACTGTATTTTACAGTAATTACAGTAATTATGATATACAGTAGCTCATGCCTGTCAGTGAGGTCCCAACCTCAGGGCTTGAAACCACTATAGGGGCCTAAATTATTTATTTTACATTATTTATTATTATTATTATTACTTATTTAACATGCTCAAATAAACACTGATAATTAATATGAACAAAATGTTTTTTGGACATATGTTTTATTTTATGTACATATTTTACAAAATGTAAATGTCAGACAAATAGAAGGACCTTTGAATATTGTTTTGGACAGAAGGGGGCATTTACACCATTTAAACTTTTTAATTTTAAATAATCTTAATATTAATTTAAGTCTCAGTGTTCTAAAAAGATTTAGGAATTGAATTATGAACTGACCCTAAAAGAGGAATCCTGAGCAAACTTAATCATTACATTTGCACTTAAAATTCTCTAAGGAACTGTCATGAATCCGGTCCATGGACTTTCATCCAATGAACACAAGAGGTCGCTCTCTCACCATATTGACACTCACTCCACATAGACTGTCACACATCACTCTGGACTACATCTCCCATGCTCCACTGCACTGATTGCGCACTCACCTGCATCCAATAACTCACACTATATAACACTCACTCTGATCCTGCTCTAGTCGTCGAGTATTGTATGCGTTTATCTCTCTCCAAGTGATGGCTACTCTATGGAGCCTGTCTAGTTTTCAGTTCCCAGTCATAATCTTGTCTTGCTGGTTTACTCGTGTTTTGACTCTTGCCTGTATTGACCAT
>NW_015505482.1:637973-639192 GCF_001515645.1 Sinocyclocheilus grahami | reverse complement strand
TTTGCCTTGTTGCCTTGCCTTGTCTGTTTCCTTCGGTTTCGACCTTAGCCTAGTTTTGCCTTGCCTTGTCTGTTTCCTTACCTTAGCCTATTGTTTTGGACAGAAGGGGGCATTTACACCATTTAAACTTTTTAATTTTAAATAATCTTAATATTAATTTAAGTCTCAGTGTTCTAAAAAGATTTAGGAATTGAATTATGAACTGACCCTAAAAGAGGAATCCTGAGCAAACTTAATCATTACATTTGCACTTAAAATTCTCTAAGGAACTGTCATGAATCCGGTCCATGGACTTTCATCCAATGAACACAAGAGGTCGCTCTCTCACCATATTGACACTCACTCCACATAGACTGTCACACATCACTCTGGACTACATCTCCCATGCTCCACTGCACTGATTGCGCACTCACCTGTATCCAGTAACTCATACTATATAACAATCACTCTGATCCTGCTCTAGTCGCCGAGTATTGTATGCGTTTATCTCTCTCCAAGCGATAGCTATTCTACGGAGCCTGTCTAGTTTTCAGTTCCTAGTCATAATCTTGTCTTGCTGGTTTACTTGTGTTTTGACTCTTGTCTGTATTGACCATGTCATTGAATAAAGCCTTGCAAGTGGATCCCGTTACAGAATACTCGGCCACACGAGGATCCAGCGGCTTTCCGAACTTACCTTGGCCAAGTATGGACCCAGTCGACCTGCTACTCGATTTACGACAGGGCAGTTCACCTATTGAGGAATACGTCACTCAGTTCTGTGAGTTATCTTTTAGGGTACTTTTTGATGAGGTCGCATTAAAAGACATTTTTCATTACGGACTAAATTAATCCATAAAATCATAGTTGCCAGAGGGTAAATTTAATTGTAGTTTAAAGTACTTTATAGACTATGCTTTGCTGACTGCTGGCTCTGTGTTCACTGAGGGTTTCGCTGAGGAGGAACACAACACCGTGTCTGTGCCTGTAATGGCAGCCTAACCAGAGCCTGCTCACAAAATGGCGACAATAACAAAGCCGTGTCATGCTACCGCTGTCTTTCCTGAGTTAAGTCAAGTCACAACTGATCTTCCTGAGTCAAGTCAAGTCACAGTTGATCATCATGAGACAAGTCTAGTCACAGTTGATCGTCATGAGACAAGTCTAGTCACAGTTGATCGTCATGAGACAAGTCTAGTCACAGTTGATCGTCATGAGACAAGTCTAGTCACAGTTGATC
>NW_015505482.1:598958-636921 GCF_001515645.1 Sinocyclocheilus grahami | reverse complement strand
GTCAAGTCACAGCTGATCGTCATGAGTCAAGTAACAACTGATCGTCAAGTCACAACTGATCGTCATGAGTCAAGTCACAACTGATCGTCATGAGTCAAGTCACAACTGATCGTCATGAGTCAAGTATCGTCATGTCGTCATGAGTTAAGTCAAGTCACAACTGATCATCATGAGTCAAGTCAAAGCACAGCTTCCATTTCTGAGAATCTCCAAATCTCAGCTTATTTGCCAGAGTCTCGCCACGTCTCAGCTGTTCGTCCAGAGTCTCTCCACGTCTCAGCAGTTTGTCCAGAGTCATGTCACGTCACAGCTGATCTTTCAGAATCTCGTCACATATCAGCTGATCTTCCAGAGTCACGTCACGTCTCAGCTGTTCATCCAGCGTCTTGTCATGTCCTATCTGTTGCACCCAGATTATCAAGGTCAGTCCTTCGGTATCCCAGTCTGGTATCCAGTGTGAGGGATGCACCGCTGGTGTCTGCACGCGCAGCTGGTATCCCCAAACCCACTCACTCGAGTCCTCCTGTTCCTGAACTGATTCCCCTGTCTGAAGCGCTTCCCTTGATGGGGATCGCTTTATGGTGTGTTTGGGCTGCATACACCACCACAGAACCTCCCGAGGTGGAGGCGCTCGCTTCAGCTCCTTGCGTGGTGGTGGCGCCCAGCGATGTACTCTCAGCCTGTCGTGTTGCGGTCGAAGAGACCATTACTGACTTCTCCCGGTTTCCTGATGTTACTACTGTAGAACCTCCAGAGGTGGTGGCATCTGCTGCAGAACCTCCAGAGGTGTCAGTGGTACCCATCTATGAACTCTCTGCCTGTCCTGTCACGGCTATGGAGGCTGTATGTTATCCTACGGAGCCTGTCTAGTTTTCAGTTCCTAGTCATAATCTTGTCTTGCTGGTTTACTTGTGTTTTGACTCTTGTCTGTATTGACCATGTCATTGAATAAAGCCTTGCAAGTGGATCCCGTTACAGAATACTCGGCCACACGAGGATCCAGCGGCTTTCCGAACTTACCTTGGCCAAGTATGGACCCAGTCGACCTGCTACTCGATTTACGACAGGGCAGTTCACCTATTGAGGAATACGTCACTCAGTTCTGTGAGTTATCTTTTAGGGTACTTTTTGATGAGGTCGCATTAAAAGACATTTTTCATTACGGACTAAATTCTCTGAACTCTCTGCCTGTCCTGTCATGGCTATGGAGGCCGTATGTTATCTCTCTGCCTGTCCTGTCACAGCCATGGAGGCCGTCTGTGAACTCTCTCCCTGTCCTGTCACGGCTACAGAGGCCGTCTCTGAACTCTCTGCCTGTCCTGTCATGGCTATGGAGGCCGTCTGTGAACTCTCTGCCTGTCCTGTCATGGCTATGGAGGCCGTATGTTATCTCTCTGCCTGTCCTGTCACAGCCATGGAGGCCGTCTGTGAACTCTCTCCCTGTCCTGTCACGGCTACAGAAGCCGTATGGTATCTTTCTGCCTGTCCTGTCATGGCTATGGAGGCCGTCTGTGAACTCTTGCCTTGTTCTGAACTGGCCATGGAGGCCAATGATGAATTATTGTCCTGTCCCGACCCAGCCGAAAGGGCTGTCTTTAAACTATCAGTCTTGTTTGTCATCGCCAACAAAGCCACTAATGAATGATCTGTCTGTCCAGTCACAATCCAATCAGCCTTTTCCAATGTACCCAATATTGAATTGCCTGTCTGTCCCACCATTCTCAAAAAAAACAACATAGAACTTTCAGCCCTGTCTGTCAGCTCAAAAACCCACCTTTGAATCCTTAACCCTGCCTGTCATGAGCCCAGATACTGAAAATGCACTCCATATCTGTCCCATTAACCCCATCAATGCCATAGATATCATTCATGAACTCTCTACTTGTTCTGCTTTCCCAAATGTGTCTGTTGAACCTTCTGCCTTGCCCATTCTAGTCTTTGAGCCCTTTTATGATCTGTCTGGCTGTTCAGTGTCTATCTGTGAGCCTGTTTGTGAACTATCTTCAGTTTCAGTCTGTGAGCGAGATTTGGAAATCTCTACCTATTCAGCTTCTATCAGTGAGCCAGGTTATGAACTGTCTGTACGTTCAGTGGTCACCTGGGAGAATAGTGATGAACTGTTTTTGTTCCCTGCCTCAGTCGTTGAGACCGTAAATGCACTGTCTGTTTCCTGTATCTCAGTTTTCCCCAGGTTCCAGTCTCTGCCATTGGTGCCTGCTCCGTCGTGGAGGTCTTCTGCTCTGTCTGCTCTGCCGTGGTGGTTTTCTGCTCCGTCAGCTCCACCGTGGTGGTCTTCTGCTCCATCGTGGAGGTCTTCTGTTCTGTTTTTTCCACCGTGGTGGTCATCTGCTCCCTTTGCTCTGCCGTGGTGGTCTTCTGCTCCGCCGTGGGGATTTTAGAACACATCTGCTCTGCTGGTGGTGGTCCTCAGCCTCACCTGTTCTGCCAGTCCCGTCGTGGTTCTCTGCTTCGTCAGTTCTGACTCAACCCCAGGGTCATCCATCTCCACATGGACCTGGCCCTCCATCCCTCCCCCGGTTCCACCTCTGTTCCACCGCCCTCCTGGTTTTTGTAGTGTTTGGAGCGTCTGGAAGCCGCTCCTTGGGAGGGGGCTTTGTCACAAATCCGGTCCATGGACTTTCATCCAATGAACACAAGAGGTAGCTCTCTCCCCATATTGACACTCACTCCACATAGACTGTCACACATCACTCTGGACTACATCTCCCATGCTCCACTGCACTGATTGCGCACTCACCTGCATCCAATAACTCACACTATATAACACTCACTCTGATCCTGCTCTAGTCGTCGAGTATTGTATGCGTTTATCTCTCTCCAAGTGATGGCTACTCTATGGAGCCTGTCTAGTTTTCAGTTCCCAGTCATAATCTTGTCTTGCTGGTTTACTCGTGTTTTGACTCTTGCCTGTATTGACCATTTCATTGAATAAAGCCTTGCAAGTGGATCCGCTCGCCTCACGTCTCTGTTACCCCGTTACAAGAACAAAGAAAGTACAAAATGTTTCTCTATGTATCTTGAAATGTGCAGCCTTTTGTTTACAGCCAATAACCAAAATTTGCTGTAGGCCATGACACAAAGACATCCGCTGTAGTCAAAAAAATAAAAGCAGCAACAACAACAACAAAAAAATTGTGGTTTTGTAGCAAAAATAAATACAAATAAATAAAAAAGTAATAAACAATAATGATTTAAAAATGATCAAGAAACCTCCTTTTGTTTTTACAAAGGAAAGCAGCACTCATTTTTCCTAATTATATTTTCTGCATTGTCGTTGGAGTAGACCCTTAAACAATATCGAAAGTGTCACAAGCACACACACAAAACACAACATTATCAATCTCACATAGGCCAAGTGGGAGGTAAATCTGTGTTTACATAACTAAATTACGCTAAACATCTTCTGCTCTCATGAAATCCATTTTTGACTCCGTTTTGCAGTGTGTTAGAACAGTTGTGCTCGGCTAAGCCATTAAGACATAAACACACTGTGTCTTACACTCACTGAGCTGACTAGAGGCAGGATGCATCCCACAATGCATTGCCTAGAATCTCCCAAAAGTCTCAAATGAAGCCATCTGGGGTTGTGGGTCTTGGATAGGTAGTCAACAAGGGTCACAACCTCCTTGCTCACTCCTGTTCTTCTTCCATTGTTTGACCCACTTTCTCTGTGTCTGAGCTGACTGCTCATAGAGACTGTATTGATTGGGATTTCTATTTGCTTCTCCCTCTCAGCATTCTTTCCCTCTGTTTCTTTCTTGCTCCCCTGTGAGATGTGGTGCTCATTTCTGAAGGTTTTCTTTATGTATGACGGGATGAGACAGCTGCGTCAGTATCTCTTTCTCTCTTTTCTCCTTAAGTGTTGCTCTCAGTTCCTTGCAACTCCTCCATTTAACATTGCTCTCTCTTTTTTTGAAGAATTTGCTGGGCATGAGTAATCTAGTCTACGTGTGTAAAATGTGATAAGTTGAGGAAGTGAGGATCAGAAATTGTTATATTGTGTATAATGTGTATAATTGGTTTTTGTGTTTGATTTCATCATATATGACATGATTTCTTCATATATATATATATATATATATATATATATCATTAAATCTTGTAGAACGTGTTTAACTTCTTTTGTGAAACTCATTTGAAACCTGTACCACTTCAGTACAAACCTCAAACTCACTTCCTACGCCCTTGTTTCGCTTGTGCAGACAGATCAGGCTCGCACCTCAGAAACTCTGTGTGGACTGGGGAATGGTTACTTATATATTATGAAGAAGTAAAAGTTTTAGAAAATCTCCCAATGTAAAATGATCTCAAAATGGCAATCTTTATATGAATAATCACACATATTACATCTACAGTATCATCAAGCCTCAAGCCTGCTATCCAACCACATGACTAAAGTTACACTTTTCATTTGACCATCACACCATTTCATTTGACCATTTGACCAAAATTTGATCATTTTCTTTTGCACTCATTTAATTGCATTTTAGTTTTTGGTCAGTAAGATTTTTGAAAGAAATTAAATTTTTTTTATTCAACATTCAATTAAACTGGTGGCAGTAAAGACATTTATGTTACAAAAAATTCTTGCATTCTTTTCACTTTCTATTCAAATTTTTAAAATCCTGAAAAATGCATCATGGTTTTCACAAAAATACTAAGCACAACTGTTTTCAACGTGTTAATGATAATGATAATAATATAAGAACTGTTTCTTGAGCACCAAGAATGATTTCTGAAGGATCATGTGACACTGATGAACATTGATGTGACACACTACCTAATGGCTGCTGAAAATTCAGCTTTGCCAACATAGTATTGGATTACATTTTTAAACATATTGAAATAGGAAATAGTCATTTTAAATTATAATAATTTTTCACAATATTATTGTTTTTACTGTATTTTTAATCAAATAAACGCAGACCCCTCACATTTTTGTAAATATTTTATTATATCTTTTCATGTGACAACACTGAAGAAATGACACTTTGCTACAATGTAAAGTAGTGAGTGTACAGCTTGTATAACAGTGTAAATTTGCTGTCCTCTCAAAATAACTCAACACACAGTCTTTAATGTCTAAACCGCTGGCCCCCAAAAGTGAGTACACCCCTAAGTGAAAATGTCTTCACTTCATGTTTTACAAAAATGTGAGGTGTGTACTCACTTCTGTGAGATACCGTATATGTCTATTCACAAAACAATAAAAACTGCAAAAATTATTAATCACAAATAATACTGTTTTCTGGACTTGTTTTCAACATTGATAATATAAAGAAATGCTTCTTGAGCAGCAAATCAGCATATCAGAATGATTTCTGAAGGATCATGTGACACTGAAGACTGGAGTAATGATGCTGAAAATTCAGCTTTGCATCACAAGAATAAATTCGATTTTAATATATATATTAAATTAGAAAACAGTTATTTTAAATTGTAATATTATTTTCCAATGTTACTGTTTTTTTCTGTATTTCTGATCAAATAAATGCTGCCTTGGTGAGCAATTGTAATATTCCTATACAATTCTCCCCTTTTGTTGTACACTATGTCATCTTTTAACACATTCATGGTTGTTTTTCTGAGTTCTTGGAAGAGAGAGGAAGGAGGGGGGATGAGTAGAGGTGAGAGAAGAAATGAAAAACTAAATTAGAGGAGTTGGTCAGGCGAGAAAGGGAGGGATGGATAGAGGAACTGAGAAATGGAGAGATGGGGGAGGAGTGACCTAATGAGGGAGTGTTTGCGTCTTCATCAGCATGAGTTTGCTGAGAGGACAAGACAAAGACGTTCTTCTGTTCGTGTGTGTGCGTCTGTTTATGTTTCTGTGAGGGTGCATCAGATCATCGTGTGCCTGGTTCATACTCGGGCTTATGGAATTGAACAAAACCCCTAATAAACACTGCGTTCTGTATTACGTCTTTGTTGTGTAACTGGTCCCTCACTATGTGCTACAGACATGAATAATACCTCAAATCATGCTGCTTCTGTGACCTTTTCACCTGACGTATGATAAAATGTGTGAAAAATCCTGCATCCCAAGTTCTGTACAGTTCTATACACTTGAATTCACACTTCTGGTATAGAACACATTCATTTCAGAGGGGTATGTGATCGCAATTGGATTACCTAAATGTTTGTTACTTCATAGAAACTTGTTCTGTTTTCCTTTTGAAAGAAGAGATATTTCAGACGCATTTGCCGTTTATAATACTCGCTGCATTTTTCCCAGACTTACGTGAAAGTTTCACCCACGGAATTCCGCTGAAAGCACCACACATTTCCATGTAACTAGAATGCCTGTCATTTATAATATTCCTCACATTCCCTGTCTATTCTGTGTTTGTTTATTCAATATTTAAATGTCCTTTCAGTCATCATAGGAGTGTTGTACACTGGGCTCCATTTAGAACGTTTATATTTCAGTGTATTCAATGGAATTCCACAAATTTTCCCTCAGAATCAGTACAGTTAATATGAACATGGTCTCTAGTGCTATCTTTATTTTGGCATGTGAGCAGATTTTGTGTAGATGATGCTGAAACTCCTCTTGTGTGTCTTGATCAGTGGCCCTACCCTTCAGTTATGTTCTTTCCCTCCCTCTGTTTCTCTCTATCGCTGTTCCCCCTTAACTCCTACTTTTCTGACCTCACTTTTCTTTCTAACCAGGCCGGACGGATAGAGAATCCCACGCCTTCCCATGATGCCTCTCCCTTTGCGTCCTTTAAACCGTTCCATCGTGTGAGAGTGTGGAAATTATTAGGGTGGGTCTTTTTGCACAAGACATGGGGCTTAAATCTCTCATCGTTACAAACACACACACACACACACATTCTCTGTTTGACCCCCTAAAGTGTGTTATCTGCCACTCTGACGCCTTCACTCTGGATCCTGTCTTCATTAGTTTCAAGAAACAAACTGCCAGACACAAAGACATATATTCCCAAATTAACAATTAATTTAATTCAATATTATTTAATTGTATATAATTTATATTGTTTGTATTTAATATAATTATTTTTGAATTTATTTTAATTATTATTGATTTTGTTTTCTCTTTATGTGATGGTTATGGATGGTTGCCAGGGCATTGCATTTGCTGAGGTTTTTAGAATGTTACTAAAGTGGTTGCTATGGTATTCTGGGTGGTTGCTAAGTGGTTGCTTACTAGCTCAAGTCCAAACAGCCCATCCACAAGTTTCTATAATATTCTGATCTCTATATGTAAGTCTATGGAGTTACAAAAAAATTCTAATCGCTTATAAATATAATAACACACCTCTTCTCAACATGTTGCACAATTTCTTTAATGTCCTTTGCACGAACATGAGTTACATACCAAAGTTACTTACTGACTGTTAAGGCCTGAACCAGGGACAATAACTATACATTAAGGGGTTAGTTCACTCTAAAATGAAAATTCTGTCATCATTTACTCACAGTCATGTCGTCGAAATCTGTATGAATTGAATTTTCTTTCCCTGGAATAAAAATGCAACTGCACATTTTCCAGTTTACGAAACCTTTTGAGTCTCAAATACTTAAACAAAAATGCTATTTTCTTTCAACTACATTAAAAACCCTTGTCAGACCAACAAATGTTGTCCCAACACTTTGTTGTTATCTGAACAAAGAATTTCAAATTGTTGAAATGTGAAGGCTTTATGAGTTCCCAGCATGCATTGCAGCATGAATAAATGATGCAGTTACTGTTATAGGATTATTGTTTTGCTGTTTGCTGACTTCATTTCAACTTTTTTGTTGTTGTTTTAGCATTATTGTTAGTTATATGTTGTACTGTGACTTAAAGAGCTCATCTTTTTAACATTTGTTGGTTGTCACAGTTTTGAGGCCTAGAGAATGTTCGACTTATTTTATCCATTTCCTGAATATCATAGTCTTGTTAGATGTATTACAAATAAAGACAATGTTGCCTATTTATTCAACTAAGTTATCCATTGTTAGTCATTCGTAAACAAACACCAATAATATGGTGACATTTTACACATTCTTTTTTTTCTTTCAGGAAACAGAAAAAATTAAATTACCTCAAAGACATTAATTGTTGTTTCAGTTGCTGTGACATCAATTTTTCTATTAGCAAAATGAGACAATCAACATTGCATGAACAAACAAATTTACATTGGCTTAACAAAGTATCTTTACTGAGAAGAACTCAAGTCTTACTGCATCAAGTTGCCTTATTTTTTTTACGTTTTACATTTACATTTAGACATTTAGCAGACGCTTTTATCCAAAGCGACTTACAAATGAGGACAATGGAAGCAATCAAAATCAACAAAAGAGCAATGATATACAAGTGCTATAACAAGTCTCAGTTAGCTTAACGCAGTACAAGTAGGACGTTTTTTTAAAATCATATAATAAATAAAAAGAAAACAGATAGAATAGAAAAAGAATAGTGCAAGCTAGTGTTAGAGGCCTTTTTTGCTTTTGTTAATCAGAAGAAGTCAGAAAGTCAGAGTTATAATTGTATAATAAATAAAAAGAAAACAAATAGATGGAATGCAAAAAGATTAGAGAAGCAAGTGTTTTCTCAACTATTTATTTTTTACAGTGCATGCCATCGCTATGGAAGTCAATGGCTACCAGCAACTCTTTGGTTACCAACGTTCTTCAAAATATTTTCCTTTGTGCTCAACAGAAGAAAGAAATTTGTACAGATTTGGAACACTTTGATGGTGAGTAAATGATGCCATCATTTTCAAATTTGGGTGAACTATCCCTTTACTATTACGGCGTTTTAGTGCCACGGAAATGTTTTTTTTTTTTTTTTCTCAAACATTACGAGATAAAATTGATAATGTTTTGAGAATAAAGTCATAATTATGAGAATATAGTCATAGCAATGAGAATAAAGTTGTAATATTTTGAGAATAAAGTTGTAGCAATATGAAATTAAAGTCATATGAGAATAAAGTCGTAATATTTTGAGAATGAAGTCAAAATGACAAGAATAGTCGTAGGTTACATTTTGAGAAATTAAGTCATAGTATTTTGAGATTAAAGTTACAGAAATATGAAATGAATCATCTTAATATTTTGAGGATAAAGTAGTATATTGCATTAAGTAATAATTAATGTGAAAATTCACATTAACTGAATACAAATACAGAATGGATTTTATTTCCAATCATTTCCCATGAATAAAACCTTTAGAACGTTTTTATTGCTGTTTTTAAAGTTAAAACGTGAGGAATTGAAAAAGTGTGCACCACAGACGTTATTTGTGGAGTAGGTGGTGAAATTTTCACATTAATTATTCATGCAATATACTATTTTTTTCTCAAAATATTACACCGATTAATTAATCTTGTATTGCTGTGACTTTATTCTCGTATTCTTTAAACTTTTTTCTCATAATTTTAACATTATTCTCAAAATTCTGACTTTAATCTCATAATGCTATGACTTTATTCTCAAAATATTAGTTTCTTCTTTAAAAATTATGACTATTCTCAGAACGTTTTTTGGTTGTAATTTTACATGGCACTAAAATGGCATCGTACTTTACACACCAACGCGCAATAGTACATTGGTTGTGTGCTTATTGCTGTCTGCTCCTTTAAATGCTCGATCTCTTTAAAGTCGGCTGTCAGTGTTTTTATCTCTCATTAGCTGGAAAACAGTCATTCTGAAAGTGTGGACTTCCTTATTCTCATAGAAATGGAACAGTTTCTACTTTTATCCTTTATAGCTATCGT
The DNA here is from genome assembly GCF_001515645.1 of Sinocyclocheilus grahami. NCBI lineage: Eukaryota > Metazoa > Chordata > Actinopteri > Cypriniformes > Cyprinidae > Sinocyclocheilus > Sinocyclocheilus grahami. Next base: position 627,175 of record NW_015505482.1, on the reverse strand, counting down.
TATAGTTTTGGCCTTGGTGTGCAAAGGACTTTCTCTGATCAGCAGCCGTATTGTAAGTATGAGCAAGAGCAGTAGTGATTCTTCGATTACGTCTTCCCGACCTAAGACCGGTCACTCCCGGCTTCTGACACACATCATCCTCCACCGAGCGCATGCCCACATACAGCATCTGCACATGCCCCAACCCTTTCAACCCACGCTGTGTGCTCTCTCTCTTTCTCTTTCTTCCTCTCATGTTAGTAAGCTGCTTAAACACCTACCAGCAGTGACACCACGGGCTCTGGTGCCAGCTCCTTTCCAATCCATATCCCTCAGTGCGGGAGGGAGGAAGAAAAGGACCAAGATACAAAAAGCGAGAGAGGTTATCGGTGTTTTCTTCTCTCGGCTGGGGGCCTGTCCTCTCACATTAACCGCTGCTCAGACACACAGGCCTCCACCTCGCTAGTGTGGAAACGGGTCGTCAGCCTCTGAGACGATTATGACAGAGAAATGTAAAACACCAATGCTCCCCAATAGATGAACAGCTTGAGAAGAGGAGGAGTAGGCTGAGTGGAAGTGGAGGAAGAAAATTAGAAAAGTCATATTTCATCCTTAAATATAAAGAAATATGATTATGATGGGAATTGTGCTGTATATAGAAAACGAATCCTGTTAAAGTCATTATTTTTAAGTGGCATTTTTATAACAACTAAGAACCCTGCAATATGTTAATTACTGTAATGCCAAAAATATTAAAAGAATTAATTGACGTGTAAAGTATTTTTACATCATGCCATTACAGTAATACAATCAAACAGTAATAAGAACATCATTGAGAAGCATTGAGAGTAAAACACTGTAAACATCCAAACACAATCCAATTTTGGATCTTGCCTTTATTACTTTCTCTTTACAAACAGCCACACAATACATCGTTTTAAATTAACTCATAATTTTATTAATTTTATATATTATACTTAAATAATTTTTTTAATAATTAAATTATTATTATTTTTTATTCGATACAATTGTTTTATTTATTGTTTTCCTCCTGAAGTGACACTTGCCTGTGTAAAACATTACTGCTATTCAGTTGTTAAAGAGATAGTTCATCCCAAAATGAAAATTCTGTAATAATTGACTCACCTTTATGTTGTTTCAAACCTGAATATGTTTCTTTTCTGCTGAACACAAAAGAAGATATTTTAAAGAATATTGGTAACCAAACAGTTGATGGTAGCCATTGATTTCCATTGTATGGAAAATATATATTTTGAAAGTAAATGGGGACCATCAACTGTTTGGTTAACAACATTCTTCAAAATATCTTCTTTTGTGTTCAACAGAAGAGAGAAACTTATTCAGGTTTGAAACAACATGCCTAATGGGATTTAAAATTGTATCATTCAAAAATCAGGCAAAAATTGCAATTCCAATTGCTTAGAAATATAATAACACACCACTTCTCATCAAGTCACATGATTTGAGGTTGTTGTTTTTTTTCATGTCCCTAACACAAACGTGAGTTATGTCCAGACACATTCAAATTTAGGGTGAAACATGATCTAGACTTGATTTATTAGTGAGATTCACCCATACAGGAAATGAGTGAAGCACTGAGGAAGAAAGCGAGAGGGGAATTACGAAGAAAGCTGGACATGACAGGGGTGGCAGTGGATGTTGACTTTTGTTTGGAGGAAGCTCATAACAGCTACATCATGTCACAAAGGTGTTTCCCTTCAATTGCACAATCATGTGGGCAGAAAAAGGCCATGTCTGAAAGTATCTCTAGGCTTTTACTGACATCAGTTCCTCTTGTGTTTTACCCCTAAATGTTTTCTACATGAAACCACACTGTAACATCTTCAAAAACTCCTGGAAAATACTTTGTGCAGAAATCACCCTGGGGCAACAAAGAAGAAATACATGAAACTGTGCTGTGTAGATCCTGGAATACATTTGTACTGTCTAATGAAAGAATACACAATGCATTGATTTCCTGCGTAGCGCGCACACAAACACACACATATATTGGTGTATAATGTATTGTAGTTCCCGTGCAGCCCAGAGCCGATGACCTGAGCACCCTCATGGCCGAGCGCTGCCCCTTCCCTGCGAGGTCAGGGGTAATTTGTTCTGGTGTGGGAGTGTGTCACGGCCCCTAAAGGTCAGGGAAGGTCAAATTAAATGGCTTGCTGCTCTGTTAAAGCAGGAGGCAATGCTGAGGATTAACCCTTTCCTCCCCCTCACCCAACACACGCAGCTCTCACTGGATCTTTAAACCACTCGTGAGGGTGAAAAGGTTGAGATAGCTGCGAAGAGCAGCATGGAGCTCAAAAATGGTTTTATATTTTATATTTTTCTTTGTAAAATTAGTACATTTTTATAGATTTATGTATTTTATATATTTACACATTTCATGTAATTATTCGGATATTAGATCTGTAGGTTTTGTATTATTATGATTATTTTAATTGCATTTATATTTTTATGATATACACTACAGGTCAAAGGTTTAGAATGTTGTTGTTGTTGCAAGAAGCTCACCAAGGCTACATTTTAGAAATGTTTAGGGGGGAAATGGAGGGAAATATAAAAAATACAGTAAATGCTGTAATATTGTGAAATAATACTACAAATTAAAACAATTGCAATCTACTTGATTATATTTTAATATATATTTTATGATTTATTTATTTTTATATTTTATGTGATTATTCAGTTATTAGAAGTTTTATATTATTCTAATAATTTAAAATAGATTTATATTTTTATGATATACACTGCAGGCCAAAATTTCTGAACAATCAAGTTTTTTTTTTTTTATGTTTTTGAAAGAAGATCACCAATGCTGCATTTTTAAAATATTAGCAAAAAATAGGAAAAAATATTTAAAAAATGCAGTAAAAATAAAATATTGTGAAATCTTATTACAAATGAAAATAGTTGTTTTCTCCTTTAATATATTTTAAAATGGATTTTATTCTTGTAACGACAAAGCTGAATTTTCAGCAGCCATTACTCCATTCAGAAATCTTTCTAATATTATTATATATCTAATATTCTTGTGAAAAATGTGATTCAGGATCCACCATCTCAGGAATAAATTTACATTTTAAAATAGAAAACGGTTTGTAATAATATTTCCCAATATTACTATTTTAATTTTATATATATATTAAGGAATTGGAAATCTTTCTCTCTTACAATGAAAGATTGAAGGAAGGGTTTTAGTATTTCAAAAGAAAATAGGGGGAGAGATGTCCTGGAAGCTTTGTGTGTTCCCTGACATCATTAAAACAAGCAGTATAGTGTTCCAACCTGGAGAGCTGTATCAGGAGGGTGACCTCTGCAATAAGATGATGTTTTTGCTTCGGGGCAAGAGAAGGTCGTTTTGTACTCTAATACTCCCCCCTACAAGTGCAGAGCGAGTAAATGAGATATAAGACGGGGAGAGAGACAAGAGTTAGGGAACAGTGGTCTGGCTAGCTTTCGTTTTTCTGTTTCAAAAACACTGACACTGAAGGAGAGAAATGGAAAGAAAAGATAGGAGCTTGTTAAAGCTAAACAGGAGGCGAGCCTTCAGTCTATGTGCTTGTAAGCTGGGGAAGGTCACCTCTGGCTGCAAAGAACCGAGCAGAAAAGGAGCAAGAGAGCAGGAGAGAGAGAGAGGGCCTTGAGTGATTTCTGAGGCGGGCAGGGGCAGGGGCAGAGGCGGTGGGCAGCGAGGGGGGTGGTTAGTGATGGTCAGCCAAGGCCATTCGGTGGTACAAAAGAAATGAGAGAAGAAGAGGAAATGGAGTGGGTGGAGTGGGAAGAGAGAGGAGAGAAGCCCGAGTTCAGCCCAGCTCGCAGCACAGTCCGTCTCTAACATGAAGGGCAAGAGGGTGCCAGCTTATTTTACTTGTGACTCTCGTTGTTTTACAACCAAAACATGCACAGATTAAGACTTGCGTCTATTCGTGTGGACTGGTTAAAATGCAATAATAGGGCCTTTCGCACCGCAGGAACCTTTTCATAGTACCAGAACTAATTGTGGAACTACCCACTTTTTGGTGTTTTCGCACCGCCGGAACTGGGTGCGATTTTAGTACTGGACTGCCTTTTTCGAGAACCAAATTAGCTCCTACTCCGGAGCAGGGTCTAACCAGCACAACTGGTACTACCCGTGATGTAAGTAGACACTGATTGGCCAAACGCGTATGAAAACACCCTCACCCACCATAATTTAAAACGCCATGTAAACATACTGTAAACATTGTGTCAACTTATTTCGCAAGTATGGAGAACAACGATAGATGGACGGACGCTGAAGTGCAGGCACTTGTAGCAAATGTAGCACTGCCAGTTGTCGTTGGAGATTCTTAGTCCTCCTTTCCATTCTTTCAATCGCTTTACGTATACGTCGACTTTCCATGTCCATTATTGTGAAACCCACGAGACTCAACAAAAACACAGCTCTGATCACAGCGTCCTCCATTCTCCTGTTGTTAATGTTGTTCTTCTTTGTTTCTGTTGTTGAACGCCGTGCACAAATGACGTCGCTGTCGACCGTCTTACGTCACTTCCTAGTACACACTCTCGGTGCGAATGCAACCCTTTAAATGGTACTGGGAAATAGTTCGCGCAAAATCGTCCCAGTACTTTAGTACTGTACATTTAGTTCTGGAACTAAAGCGGTGCGAAAGGTCCTAATGTTGCTAAGTGGAATTTCTATCCAGAACTACTAGATGCCACATTTGGTTTGAAATTTACTTCGGGAGCATTAAAAATGTATATTCTATATAGTATGAATAGTATGGGTAGCATGAATGGAATTTGGATGCACTATATCCGCCTTGTTGTTAAGGTAATGTGACCTACCAGGGTCAGTTTGTCTCTTCAGTGCCATTCAAAACAACTCCTGTCCCGTGGCCTCATGGGATATTAAAGTGTCCACTGAAAGTTAAATGAAAACAGATAAGGTTTAATTCCACATACATTTGAAGGTAACGGTATCATCCCTTTCAGTACTGAGGTTTGTTATCAGGGTTGCCACGTTTTCACAACAAAACCCAATTGTTTCTCAAAACTAGCCCAAAACAAGCCCAATCGTGTTTCGAGGGGGGTTCCCCAGTAAAAATCGGTGGGTAAAACACAGATTTTTCAGTGGGGATCCTCCAGTAAAATTCACATTGCAGGGGATAAATATCACGTTATCACGGACATGGGAAAAACGCGGACTTGGCAACACTGTTTGTTATCACTTCAATAACACAAAAACACACAATAATCATCTAAATCTGATCAGCTGCATGTATATGCCGGCATACTTTTGCGGAGAATTGCCAAAAATATGCCTATTTCCATGTTATATAAACTAGTGATGGTAAGATTCACCGATGCGCATAGGGGCATTGGCATAAAAGTTAACGATGCGATGCATTGATTTAAAAAGTGTATCGGATACAAGTTGGCATTTGTATCACGATGCATTGTTTCTTACATATTTGCATCGGCAAAAAACTATTTATTTATGTATAATTATTAGTAGATGCGCTATACTTTTATTATTTAGAAAGTGACAAATCATTTGTGACCAATATTTTATATGTAAATTGATTTCTCCTCTCTAAACTGTTGTTTTAAACTCTAAACACGTAACACTGCTGCTACGTGAATGTGTCAAATCACAAAACTATGGAGACTGAGGTGTGTCCTGAGAGACAATTTTCCATTGCATTGTATTGCACTGAATCACATTGAATCACAGTGTGTTGTATCAAATCGAAATTGGATCGCACTGCATCGTAACAGGTGTGTCATATCGTATCATATCGCATCGGTAGCTGCTTCATATGTATCTTTAATGTATAATTTTGTTGGCTATGCCTCGAAATGCATATCGCATCGGCCTCAGTTATTGAGATGCACATCCCTAATACAGACTTTATATCAGAGAAACAATTGTGCAGCCATCTTTAGAATTCTATCTTAGAGCTACCACAAAAACAGAGGTTCAATAGCATCACTGTTAAAGAGTAATTAGCTGGTGAAGTGGATTTACTTATTGTGGAGTTAACGAAAGTTGTCATGTGCATTATAATGTTCGAAGCGAATGCCTTAACAAATGTCAGTAGACCAGAAAGATTTTAAATGAGTGGTTTCGTTCAACCTTCATGCTGTGGAAATGCAAACTGGAAGATAGAAGACAACGAGTGCAGTGCTGAAAAGTGGTGGGGCTACACCATATGAAAAACAGTACGTTAAAACAGCAGTATGTCCAAATTCTTAGTGATCAAAAGAGTAGGCAAAAAGTATCTACTACTTCCAGCGAGATTCTGCAGTGTGATTGGAACGTATTTCTGCATCATCTTCCCGAGCCATTTTAGGAGTGGTCATCTTTGCACAATTGACCCTTCGCCGGGAATTTGATTGACAGGGGATCTGACCAATCATAACGCCAAATCTGCCATTTTTATCCAGCTAACAAAGACAAGAGAGTAGATTGGATTGTAGATTGAGTAGATTGAGAGTAGAGTAGGATGTCAGTGGACTTGAACTTGAAAATTTTGTCTATTGACGTCTTTCAGTGGTTGAAACAAGATACCTTCTGATGTTCATCTGATGTTTATTTCATGCTATAGCTAGTAAAGAGGAAGAGATGATCAGTTCACGTGCCGCTTGAACTGAGGCACTACAGTGATCTGTCACGACACATTTAAAAGCCACAAAATTTTATTTATTGTTTGAATTTCTTTAAAAATGACAACATTTGTGAGTGAAGTGTTCATCAGTTGTACTCTTTGAAATCCTTAATTTTTTTTCCGAAATCGTTTGGTTTTGAGCATTTCTGACCCTTCAATATGGCGACCTTGATCGTTCAGACTCCCAAATGACTTTTGGAGGTGGATTTATCCCGTTTGGGACTCAGTGACTGTTTTGGGCCTAACAGACTAAAAGATAATCAATAGTGGTTTCAGCAAATTAGGCCAGATTGTTTTCATACCAATTGTGAGTACAAATGAATCGTACACTAGCTTAATGTTTCAAAACAGACTTTACTTATTCACACACATACAACCAACCAATCAAACGAACGGAACCCTGACGGGAAGCAGAGTCTGCAGCAAAAGCTCTAGTGTGAAAGTACCCTGTGTTGAACACTGCTTTGTGTTGACAAGATTAGACTTGACCAGACTAGATGATGATGGACACGCAGACACCTAAGAGCTGTTGTGTTGTTTGATAGTCTGTCATGTATCTAGTCTACAGTACAAAACATCTCACTCTCACTTCCCTTTCCTCAGTCTATCCACCCTTTTTTCTGTTCACCCATTAATGTCTGAGAAGTTGTCATTATTTTGCTGTCATTCCGTTGTGTTTTTTTGTTTGTTTGTTTGTTTGTTTTGAGAGGTGTTTTTAGAGCGGGTGCTAGTGTAAATGTCGGTTTTGGTTTTTGTCAGCTGCCATTATCGTCACATTGCACCTTTAGATGGACACCTCGTCTCTGAGCTCCCCATAGAAAACCGCAGCGTCGCTGAATAGAACAGACACACACCTGGTCTCCCTTCGCATCCCCTGACAGACTGGCAGAAACAGAGCACTATTCAGCTCGCTGGCAAATTGATAGTGAAAGGTGGGGGGACGGTGCTTTGAAATCCATCCATGCTATTTTTATGACAGTTTGTGTTTATATATATTTTTCGCCCGCTTGTTTGACGTGAACGATTATTGCGCTTCACAGCAGGGGGGCCAGAGTAAAGACGTAATTAATTTCAGACTTCAGAAAGTATTAAAGGATGCTATTTATGTTTCTCCTCCTGTTGTCACAGTTCAAACGCGTGTCAGCACTTGGACTCCTTTCTCGTTCCCTGTGCTGACGTTTACGGCAGTGTTTTCTTTTAATTACGCATCTACGGTCTGTTTGTACATGTGTTTGAGTGCATTGATGAGTTGAAATGTGTTTGTAGTGGCCTAAATAACAAAGTTTTAGGGCTGCAACAAGATACCTACCCTTGTAAAAAAAAGTAGTGTGCTTAATGGCACTGAATGTACACGTGTAGTGTACTTCAAATCTTAAAATGAATCTTCAAATCACCCAAAAATGAAAATTCTGTCATTAATTACTCACCCTCATGTCGTTCTAAACCCGTAAGACTTAAGATTAAGATTTTAAGAGAAAACATTTTTATGCATTCTGAGAGCTCTCTGACCCTCCATAGACAGCAATGTAATTACCACGATCAAGGTCCAGAAACGTAGCAAGGAGATCGGTAAAAAAAAATCCATGTGACATCAGGGGTTCAACCGTAATTTTACGAAGCTACGAGAATACTTTTTGTACAACAATTTGTCTCCTCCGTGTCACCGTAGCGCTATTTTGGAGAGTATCCACTGAACGCAAACAGCGTATGCTATTCTGTGTCAGCTGCGTCACGCGGATACGTTGTTTTCATTCAAATCAAATTGTAAACAATGTAGAAAACGATGCAGCTGACACAGAATAGCAAATGCTGTTTACATTCAGTGGATATTCTCCAAAATAGCACCAGGGTGATGCGGAGGAGATGAATTGTTGAATAAATTGTTCAAACGGGGAAGTCGTGGCCTAATGGTTAGAGAGTCAGACTTGTAACCCAAAGGTTGCGGGTTGGAGTCTCGTACCGGCAGGGATTGTAGGTGGGGGGAGTGAATGTACAGGCGCTCTCTCCCACCTTCAATACCACGACTGAGGTGCCTTGAGCAAGGCACCGAACCCCCAACTGCTCCCCGGGCGCAACAGCAAAAAATGGCTGCACTTTGGTGTGGATAAATGCAGAGCACTAATTCCGAGTATGGGTCACCATACTTGGCCACATGTCACTTCACTTTAAAGTCGTTATTTTAGTTTTCTTTGCGTACAAAAAGTATTCTCATAGCTTTGTAAAATTACTGTTGAACCCCTGATGCCACATGGATTATTTTACCGATCTCCTTGCTACGTTTCTAGACCTTGATTGTGGTAATTACATTGCTGTCTATGGGAGAGCTCTCAGAATTCATCAAAAATATCTTAATTTGTGTTCCGAAAATGAAAGAAGGTTTGAAACGACACGAGGGTGAGTAATTAATGACAGAATTTTCATTTTTGGGTGAACTAACCCTTTAAGAGTATTTTTTTAAATAACATACTGAAGCACATGTAAATTAACTACTGATTCTTAAAACCCCTTAAGCTCTGGGGCATTTTTTGGTATTTTCACCTAAATTTGACATACTCAAATTCAAATGTTTACCCTACACACATACAGTGGAGGAAAAGTCTGTTATTCAGGTTCTATTAGGTCTAGCTCTCTGCAACTTACTTTGTTTGATGCCACTAGATGCCAAAATGTACCAGAAAAAAAATCTTTCAAATAAACAGGAGTAATTGCATTATAAGTGAAGCGAGTAAAATTGTCCTTTTTTGCATTTACAAGTGTCATTCTGAGTTTCCTTTGCAAAAACAGGCTTTATAAAGCACATTACCCCCAGAATCCTATTGTACTATGTGCCATAAGCACTTTTCTTGATTATTGATTGAATTATGCTTAATTTTTATGCTTTTCTAAGTAGTAATATACAAAATGGCATAAACGAATTGGACCAAATTTCACATTTTGTGTTTTCTACAATCAGTTTTGTTCTTTCAGGAGACACAAGACTGTATAAATTATAAAATATATCTGGTCTATCACAATCTAAAATAGAATCCACATACTCCAGCTTTATATCATTCCATTTATGTGCATTCTGTATTGGTCTACTGTTCGGAGCATGTTTTCACCTCATCACCTGAGCCCTGCATCACCTGCTGCCTCACCTGCCTGCATCCTGGAGACAAGATGACAACTCCTCCATTTTGCTGAAGCTGCCTATTGCTGCTATCTGATCTTCAGCACGTGAAACAAACAAATAATGGTTCATCCACACAGCACTGTAATAATCAATATATATTTACTGAAATGCATCATGCGCTGTACTTTTCTGTCAATAAAGAGTTTATCAGATTGTTAGCTGTGATTTCACATTTCAAAATATAGATTCTATCAAAAACGGAGCAAACGCACTCATAAACCCTCACAAGACATTCCTCTCCACGGCGCCGCACAAGGTTCTTCATCATCTATAACTTTTATTATAATGTTCATAGCTTTTATCCAGCCGCCCATGCCTTAGCCTTTCAGTGTGCCATTATTGCCTTCAAAACAGTCCAAAAAACTACAAATCCCGATGCTCTCTCTGACCACCCCCTCACCCGCCCCTCTGTTGACCCAGAGGTGTCAAATTTCACAGCTCTGAATGGCCGCTGAGCTAGAGTAACATGTAATCTGACCTACTGCAGTCCACTGAGCAGCACAGAGTTGTAAAAGATAAGAGCTGCTGGCCGGGAGCGCTTATGATTGGGAGAGCTCCTGTTTGGCAAAAAAAGTGTTCTTTTTTTCCTGGTGCGCGTCTGGACAAAACACTATATATCTCACCGATGGAAGCACGCAGAAACATGACAATGGTCTTGTTTGAAAGAAGAGACCCTAATCTAAACGATAATATACCGTTTGTGGCTGTTTACAGCTGACTGAAGCAGTAGGACGAGTAGGAATGTGACCCATACGAATGTTTGCTCAGAGGTAACAAATTTCACATCGCGATTCTATTGAAGATCATTCGATCTGTTATTGTCACACAATGAAATAATCTACAAAGTCAAATTCCTGAGAATGAGAGCTTTCTTGTGATATATGACTTGTCTGTGAAAAATATATAAAATAAAAATACACATTCTTAGGAAAATGTTTTCGCAATCCTTAGGCGGAAATTCGTGTGTGGGACGAATACATTTCTAAGCTTAATTTTACTGCTTTAGGTATCATAAAATAGAGTTATGGTATTCTTTACAAAGAAGAGACTCTAAGCTTTCAAATGAACCAATATATGGGCTGATACCATATAAGTAAGGCTATGTAAATGAAGCATAAACATTTTTAACGATTTTGAACCCGTATTGGGGTCCGCAGAGTTTAATGCACTTTATTTTAACATTATAACAGTGCACTTTTAAAAAAAAGTGTACCTAAATGTCTTAAGAAAAATAGTCATGAAAGTGTAAGTACACTTAAGTGTTTGCTTATATATACAGTGGGTACGAAAAGTATTCAGACCCCCTTAAATTTTTCACTCTTTGTTATATTGCAGCCATTTGCTAAAATCAATTAAGTTAATTTTTTTCCTCATTAATGTACACACAGAAAAACACAGAATTGTTGACATTTTTGCAGATTTATTAAAAAAGAAAAACTGAAATATCACATGGTCCTAAGTAGCAATATAACAAAGAGTGAAAAATTTAAGGGGGTCTGAATACTTTCCGTACCCACTGTATATATATATATATATATATATATATATATATATATATATATATATATATGTGTGTGTGTGTGTGTGTGTGTGTGTGTGTATACATATATATAGGTACTGCAAAATATATTTTGGTTTAAAATTATAATATTTAAATTATTAATTATTTGTTGAAGTAAATAATATAGTTTATATTAAACTCTCTAATATTTAATTTAGCTGTTGGGACTATTGTCTTACCTAATTTTCTATATTAGATTTTTTTTCTCTTATTGTTCTCTTTAATATAAATTTAGACTATAATACATTTACATTTATTTGCAATTAAAATGCAGTTAGGTGCCTGAAAACATTATATTCAGTTTTCAAGTATATTCTTTTAAAGTATATTTGTTTTGTATTAGTACTCTTTAAAAAAAAAATGCTAAGGTGTACTTCTTTTTCACAAGGTAATTTTTAAAATAAAACTAGCATAGAGTTTTTCTAGCATAGAGTTTCTACTGCTAGCAGGACTGTCTGAGCATATTTGTTGAGAGGTTTTGAAAATGATATATGTTGTCTGGTCACTTCCCTATATTTATGTGTGCGCAAGGCCTTCTTTGGCCCTTGTCCCTCTGGCCCGGCTTTGATGAGTGTTCATGATATGAATTAATAAATACGTAAGAGGGCTAATGAAGTTTGAGCCCCATGCTGGATGGAGGGGGATGGTGTTTAAGAGGTGGCAGGATAAAAGGGGGCGTAATCAGGCAGACTGTGTTGAGTCAGGCAGATTGGCAGACCGCTGTTGGCGTACATGGACAGGCAGACGGATAGAGCAAGGGAGAAAAGCAGCTTGATTCTGACACGGATTGCAGATGCAGAGAGTGTATTACACGCGTGCACAGGAGCCTAAGACAGGAGCCCTGCCACAGGTCAATGGGTTTAATCCACACACACACAAACCCTGCCTGACACACGCTCCGATCCGAAAACGCGCACATGTGCAATACAAAATGGCCTGACTGTTGTATCTCAGATTAAGCGGTGAGAGACAGCATTAAAATAACAAAAACTGGACTGTAAAGTTGAGCCATTCAGATTTTAATGCATCTCTAAGAACATGCAAAATGAGCAAAAGTAATCACGCCTCCTGTGATTTGCATAAGTACGCAGGTGACACCTTCCGCACAGATTGAGAACACTGAGAGCGTGATGACATGCCACTAGGGGGCGCGTGTCACTCTCACGCACAGTGGACAAAAGCGTGTAGCAGCCGCGCACTCACGCCTACACGCGCCTAAGCGCACAGACGCTCCCTCATGCAAATTCAGCAGTACTCAAGGAAAAACCAGCACATCCTCTATATGAACTGGACACTCGGTTTAAACACAGCTCTGGTAGACAAAAGGATTGTAAACGAGCTATTAGCTAAAACAATAAGAGAAAAATATAGAAAATTAATTAGTAAAGACAATAATAGTTGCAACAGCTAAAATAATAACATTTCAACATATAGCCTATTATAAAATATATTATGTATTATATACTGAAATATGTATGTGTGTGTGTTTGTATAAATAATATAATATTTTGCTGAATCTTATGTAATTCTAATAGTATAATATAATATAATATAATATATGAAATTATATAAGCATGCCAGCAGACTTTTTAAGCAAACTAGTGAATAAAAAATAAAATGATCAGCCACAATTTTATATTTAAATGTCGTACTTAAATTGACACTCTGATGATACATTTAAGATGTATTTTATAACATACATTTAATATGAAATATGAATTATAATTTTATATGAATTCTCTCTCTCTATGTGTAGTGAGAATAAACAAATAAAAACAGTTACAGTTTTATATTTACAAGTTATGTATATAAATATCATATAAATATAACTGACACAAATTGCTCAGATAACATACAGTACATTAAAAATAGCAACAACAGCATTATATATATATATAGAGAGAGAGAGAGAGAGAGAGAGAGAGAAGCGAACTAGTGAAAACAAAAGTTGAGTAAAAATAATTTTGAAAATATATATACACGTCATGTACAGGTTATAAATAAAATTGACACGGATTGAATTATTTTGATTGTATTTTGTTATTTACATTTTTTTTCATACAATTATGTTTGCTATTTGTTTGAGTCGAAATTAAATTCACCCGTATTCCACCTGTCTTATTAATACGCTAAGCATCTTTACACTAATAAGGTGGGCATGTTGCCCTCTGTATATTCATAATTGACCTGGAGGCTTCATGGCTGTATGAGTTCAGCTGGAGCTGTCCAGGGTTTGATGGTGAATGCGAGCGTTTGCCTCATTTCCTGTATTTGACTCTCAGTCGAGAGAGAGAGAGAGAGAGAGAGAGAGAGAGAGAGCTAGAGACACACACACACACACACACACACACACAGAGGGGGAGGTTGGTTCCTGATACCGAGACACGGAAAAGCAGGGGAGGGAGAATCACAGAAAAAGACGAGCGTGGAGAGAGGGAGAGAGGGAGACAGCGAGCAGGGGAATTACACTGACCGACACACACGCGTCTCCCCGCTGACTGCTGACATTGTTGACGTGCTCACTCTCTCAAACCTGTCACGAGCAAAATACTGGAGCTCCGAAGCATCGACATCGCGCTCCCCCCAGAACTCATGGGTTAACAGGTATGCCTCTCTCACCTTTCCACTCTATCTCTAACAGCCCTTCCTCCCTTCTGACCACCGCACAGGCTTCACTCCCAGCGCTTTTACTGTCATGCTTGACTTGTCATCTGGATGTATGGCAGAGGCATGAGCTCGCGCCTCAACACAAGCATCCAGGTAAGTTGAAGTTGTGAGTTTCCGCGAGGCCGGTGCGTTTGCGTTATTTTCAAGTCATTGAAGTGGTCTGCGTGACAGCAACCTGTTTGACGTCTCCAGGTGAGAACATGCTCACGACAGATGATGCACGCGCTGCGAACAGCTGTCAGATGTGCAGTCATTCATTCAGGACAGAGTTTTATTGGAGTGATGGGAGACTTTCTTTTTTTTTTTGTCTTGTCAACCTTTTGAACGCGCTTTACTTCACATTTCACCAGGAACTTAATAGCCTACTGTTTATATTATAACATTTTCCCTAAGTTGTAATCCTAAAACCATGTCCTTTGGGGATCAGTGCATGTGGTGGTGGTATTTAAATGAAAAGCTCAGCTTTGGCAGGCAAGGGTTTAACCCCACTCTCTCCTCCCCTCATTTAACCTCCAAAAGGGGAATTTCTCCAGCTGGAAATTTCTGCTGCGTCAACACCCTAAACCTACTACCCCTTTTTTTTTTTGGACTCACTTTATTATTATTTTACGTCCTGCATAACTGAATCCATGGACTCGGAGCCTAATACTTCCCTCAACTTGAAGAGAGCGGAGTGTATTCCAGTGTTCGCTGAGGGAAGCGTTAGGTGACACTAGCGCTGCTCTTCGGGTTATTGTCTCTTCCCCCCCGTCTGCCCCCTTAAAGCTGGTCAGTTCCGTCTTCCTCCATTTTCTCCTCGCTGACGGCTTGGTTTTAAGGGGAGCGACCCCGCTTGTTTGACTCAGCGGAGCATCAGCGGGTTTACAGGTAGACGTCAACAACGTGTTCGAACGCGCGTCTCTGAACTGATACATTTGAATCGAGCGTTACGCGCAACAATGTAGCATTCAGCGCGTCTGTCAGAAGAATGTGGCACTCTGTATTGATTATTATGACGCTTGTTTGCTACAGGTGCACCCGAATCTGATTGGTTAGTTGGAAATATGTGTAACTGTTCAGGCGAAAATGTCGAATTCAGACTGTTAAAAACAATAAATGTTACTTATCAGCGCATTTATGTGTGAAATTAACTAGTTTAACATATATTACGACATATAAGAAGGTAAATAATTGGAACCGTCGTGCTTTTTAAAATAACATTCATGTATTTATGGCATTGTAACTGTCTGCAGTGCAAAAAATGAGTCAGTTGAGCAGAAGAACTGGTTATGTAAGGAACTGTCCTCATGCCCATCTACATAGAATGAAGCCAGTGGAAACATGACAACTTCCTTTTGCCAATCACATTTGAGGTTTTCTCCACCTATCTGACACCCGTGACCTCCGTTTTCATTGAATAATGAGTTAATTATCATGCCAGTGGCATTATTTATACTATTGTTGATGTACAGATTGTAATGCGTCTTGATGTTAGTGGTGTGTTGGTGTGTGTGTGTGTGTACTGGTTTATATATCCTGGTGGGGACTTAAACCTGACTACACACAGACTCATGGGGACTCGTGTCATGGTGGGGACCTAAGTTGTGGTCCCCATGGGTACAAAAGCTTATAAATCATACAGAATTAAGTTTTTTGAACATCTAAAAATGCAGAAAGTTTCCTGTGAGGGGTAGGTTTAGGGGTACGGTTGGTGTAGGGCAATAGAATATACGGTCTGTACAGTAGAAAAAACATTATGCCTATGGAGAGTCCCCAGAAGGATAGCTGACCAGACTGTGTGTGTGCGTGTGTGTGTGTGTGTGGTGTGCCTGACGATGCTGGCAGGTGTCTGTCGTAGCAGAACAGCCCGTCCACCCCTATCTCTCTCCTGGGATGGAAAACTGTAATTTTAAGGTAGCCTAGAATCATTTAATGACACCGTGTGCTGGACTTGTTACTGACCAAACCAGGGCAATAGATTCTCATATGGTCTTTTTATCTGTTATATGCTCCGATAGTTTCAAACTGTTATTAAGCACTAAAATGTGGTCTTTTCTTTGCTTTCTTCTGACTATAAAGTGTGTAGATACTCCACAGAATTATAATGAGAAGCACTATCTAACTTTTATTCTTGCAGGTAAAAGTATAGTGATTGTGTTCCTGCAGCTCGTCTGGTAAAGCATGGTGCTGACAGCTCCAGGAGTTTGATTCCCATTGAGCACACAAACGCATAAAAATATACCTTCATAAATATACTTTTTAAGGCACTTTAGATAAAAGCATCTGCCAAATGTATAAATGATAGTTCTTCGATACACACACACACACACACACACTGTATTTGTGTATTCTTTATAGCAAGAGCTCTCATTCTAGAGGGCAGTGTTGGTGTTGCGTGTCAGGGTCGTGTCCAGGTGTTTTTGTTTAGTGGAGAATCCATGTGTTTGTGTGTAATTGGGAGAACATTTTAGGCAGGAGGGGACTCTGGTACACTATATGCATATTGGACTTCCTCACAGGTGTGGTTGTGCTGTGTCAACAGAAAGCAGGGGAGGGGAACTGGTTCCTACTGCATGGGGTAAAGGGAAGAGACGGGCTGAAATAAGAATAAAGATCAGCATTGTGTTCAAGGGACTGCTTTAATGAAGCCAAAATATCATACCTGTCCTCACTCAACACTTAATAAGCTGTTAAAAGAAAGTTAAACTTTATTGTCGGCTTACTGTCATTACCACAAAGAATAATTTAACAAAGTCATCTGAAATGACCACTAGTGGCAGTAAAACACCAATAACTTTTATTCCTTTTCAAACATTATGATTACAGGGGAGCTTTATTAATTAATAAAGACTTATTTTTACACGGTTCCTTACACAATACTATGTTTTGACCTCAAAACACTTTTACAATAGTGCATGATTGGTAAACTAGTAATTGTGTTATTTGCATCACATAACAAGCTCTATATGTTAGACTTTTTAGATGTTGTAAACGTACTCTGTAGCGCACCTGGTACAGCATTACTTTGAGTCCGATGAAAACATGAGAACTGATAAAAGTGCTCAAAGATGCGGAAGCAAGCAAAAATGGCATGTTTGCTTCAGCAAATGTCCTTTTATCTCACATATGCTTTTGTTCGCACTATTGAGTAGGTTTGAGTTCAGGTTTAGTGTAGATGGTGTATTTAATTCAAGTACGTTAAGTTGCTTTGAAATAATCTGTATTGTATAAAGTGCTATATAAAAAAGGTGAATCGACATTAATCGTTTAGGTTAACGCCTCTCATTAGACATTTAATTTCCAATCTGATGTGATACATACAACAACCCACATAATAAAACATGGTCAAATGTAAGTGTCTCATATTCATGTTGCCAGATTCGCTCACTGGACATTTCACTTTGAAGGTGTTGTGTAACGTATAATATAATTTTGATGAAATATTACCACAGGCATATTTTTACAGTCAGTATGAGTTGGACTAATTATGGAGTCCATGCTTAAAACAAACAAAACAGCAAATGAATTCCCCATAGACTTCCACAGAGTTGAAAGTTTCTATTGAAATTGACAGCATAGAAGTTTTCAAAAGAACTGAACTTGTATTTAACCCTGGATATTCTTTTAATGTGCTGAATTATGCATGTCAGCGCCTAAAGCTCAAGTTGCCTTATTTTATATTTTCCCACTTTATATGAGGGAGTCCACCATGTTGGCGTTTCTTTTAATTGTTTGTACTGCTATGATGTTTAAGCATACATGTTTAACATGTCTGTGGATGTGCGAGTGTATCTTGAGGGAGGTTCGAGCAGTTAGTTGAACAAGAAATTGCAGTGTGGTGTTTATTCAGGGTGGTTGCGGTTGTTAATCTGAACATTTGCACAGAAAGGCAAGATATGGGGGAGGAGGTGGCTGATGGTGCTGAGGGATAGAGGGATAGAGAAACAGATAAAGAGGGGGTAGTTCAACTGGCCCTGGCCGTGTGTGTGTGTGTGTGTGTGTGTTCATGGAGAACGGGTGCTGATGTGGGGGGGCAGGGTATGGGGGTGCAAGCTGACACGACACACAGCTGAGTGTGTATGTATGTGTGTGTGGGTGGAGTGTGTGGAAGATGGCTGCTCTCCCCGGGCTGTGGGCTGTGTTGTGTGGGTAACAGGTTAGAAAGCATGAACCTGCTACAACACTGGGGACCTGCTTCTCCCCCTCACTTTAAAGACCACACAAAGCCCAATATACTATTTATCAGCTTGGAAACACGCTGTACATTAAACATCTGTACAGTGCGTGTCTGATGCCTCGCATCAATATTTAAAGCTAAACGCAAACATGACTGTTCAACACACAATTGTTGCATTTAAATTTTTTATTTTATTTTCACACCCTCACACCAGATGTGCAATCAAACTCATCCCTTACCAAAAAACGAGGAGTTCTTTTGTGTGAACGGGGATGCATACAGGTGCGCTTCACTCCCTCGATACCCTTTGTGTGTGTGTGTGTGTGTGTGTGTGTGTGTATGGAGTGACAGCTGTCCTCATCAGCCACTTAGATGTGTTCATCCCCCTAGATTAGGCGCTCGGTGTGTGGGTTAAACCGGAGCCGACCTCCCTGGAACCGCCCCACAAAGACCTGTGTCCTCAGGTGCCTTGTGAATATTTCAGTGGGGGCTCTCCGGCTGTGTGGAAAGCCCTGGGGGAGAAACCGAGTGGAAAAAAAGCCCCTGGAAATGAGATAGCATACCCTGGGCAAGCGCTTAGCAGTGGGCTTTACATTTCTAGGCTGAAAAAGAGGATGTGGTTGTGAGGTTTTTGTTTCAGGTTTTTCCTCTTCTTTTTCTCCTTGCGTTCTCTCGGATTGTCCATCTTGTATAATTGGTAATTCTCTCTCTCTTTCTCTGTCTGCTGGTGAAATTCAGTCCAGCTTGGTGGTTCGTAAATCGCAGCGTATTCCTGCTTTTGGGTTTGAAAAGTAACAAACACAACGCACACACAAACTCGTTTACAACACCCCCGCCCCTGTCACACTCAGTCATTTCTGGCTTACTTTCTGACCACACGTGGTCTTAAATACAGGATGTTTACACACGGGGAGGTATGCTAACCCTCACCAGTTAAAACCATACTTGTCTTCATCCTCTTCAGCCCCTTTAACGTGGTGATTATGGGTTTAGAGTAAGTAGACTTTATCTAATGTACATCCTTGCTCAGCTTCAAATGCCAGTGTTAAATGAAGTGTCACATATTGTAAATATGGCATGTGTTTGTGACGGTTACTAACTTTTCTCCAGCAGTAGTGTCACACATTTGTGTTTTGAGGACAGTGTGACATCACACTCAAACCGAGAGATTCAAATCGGGTGACCCAGAGAGACACGCGCATTCATATTTACACAAACTGCTATTCAAACGGTCTCTGTATTTCACAGTAATCTAAATGATCACAAGTATGATCAGGGTTGCCAGATTTGCATTGACCAATCTACCTTAAAAATAACCCAAATGACTTAGCTAGCTCAAAAACTGGCCCAAATTCTAAATTCTAATTTTCAACAATTTGAAAATAAAATATTTACAGTTTTAAGAACTAATGTTCTGATGCAACTCTTCTCCTTCTTGGTGCTTGTCATGTATTTCTGTACACAGGCTCCTCTCATCTAGTACAGTTTTATCAGAAGAAGAATATAAATTGGTAGATTAAAATACTTCAGTACAAGCTTTACAGTCAAATATAATACATGCAATATGTCAAACAATTAACCCACAAAAAAACAATCTACCCACAGCAACAGTTAAAAGTAGCCCAATTACATAGGAAAACTGTGGACTTGGCAACCCTGATTATGATACGAGTTTACCGTTTAAATAGCCACATAATGTCACAGCACACAATATTCATTTATCCCAATGGATTATGCATTCTTTGCATGCATTCACACTTATTTTGCCTCACGTTTCATGCATTCAGCGTATGTGACTAGGTTAAAGGGTTAATTCACCCAAAAATGAAAATTCTGTCATCATTTACTCACCCTCATGTCGTTCCAAACCTGTATGAGTTGCTTTCTTATGTTGAACACAAAAGAAGATATTTTGAAGATTGCTGGTAATCAAACAGTTGGTGGTTGCCATTGACTTCCATAGTAGGAAAAAAAATACTAAGGAAGTCAATGGCAACCACCAACCAATCTTCAAAATATCTTCTCTCATACAACTCATACAGGATTGGAAAGACATGAGGGTGAGTAAATTATGACAGAATTTTCATTTTTGGGTGAACTATCCCTTTAAAGTTACATTTTCAGACTTGTAAAACACTTGTAAGCTGGTTAGTTTTGCACTGATATGTAGTATTTTGGTTTACAACTGATTTGTTAGGCTTTTATTTGCAGCTCCAGTAGTTTGTGGTGAATGCTAATTTGGACATCACTATTACTACAGTTCCCAAATAGATTTTATCAAACCCCTATATTTAATTGAGCCAGTAAGCAACCGCATATGTATCCTACCTAGCAACACCCTGGCAACATGGTTTTTACACAGCGAAACAGCTTGAAATCTCAGCTTTTGAAATTGCCTTGAGGATCATTTGAGGAGACATATGTGAGATTACTGGGGTCTTTTCTCTGGAGAAACGCCCGAGGAGCAGCTTAAGTGTGTAATTTCTGCGCCAACCAGAACTGCAAAACTAATTTTCAAATTATTTTCATACACACTAATGTTCCATTGTTTGGACAAACAGATAGTCCCGCCCTAAACTCATGCAGTTGGTTGAGTCAATGTTGCTGTGTCAGTCTGGTTGAGATGTTCAAACAAGCAGAGCAGTGTTTTCACAGCACCACAGAGACATACTGTTATACTTTTCAAGGAAATCAACCTAAAAATGACTGACTTACAGCCGTTTCTGAATACTAAGCTTGGATTAGAAAAGAAATTGTTAAAAAGCTCCATGTGCTCTTCAATGAAAACCGTTTCTGTCAAGGAGTAGCAAAAATAATAGAGCAAACAAAGAAAACGGGTATATTTTAGCGCTCCGTTTTGGACAGGAAGACTATTACCATTTCAAACGTTCTCAGGTGAATCGGTGGACAGTCGGTTGTCCACTTTCCATAGCACTTTTGTCTGTCTCTTAAAAGCTCTGTTTATTTTTCAGAAGATGGTTTAGTCTGTCTCTATACTTTTCATCCCATCTTGTCTGCCAAGAGCTAACCATTAAGGGAGGGTGGAGACACTCCCAGCGCTAACACATTTGCCCCACAATACCACAGAACGCTTTTCCTCCTCACTGTGAATTTCAGAAATCCATTGCAATCATTGTTAGGGCGAAGGTTTCCATTCTTCAAGACCGTCTAGATCTGTGTCTAAATGCGAGCTTTGAAAATTCCCAAACCAAAAGTCAAAGTTGGTTTAAATTCGTGGTGCACATGGCTCATGTTCCCAAATCCCCAACTGCAGTGTCGCAGTCTATCAGATCCGCACTGCCTCATTGCTTAGCAGGCAGTAGATATGTCACAGACATTGGAAGGCCTCTGTTTTTCCAAATGTATTGTGTGATGTGCCGATCTGCATTAGTCCATTATCAAGGGTCGGTGTAATCCTGAGAGGAGTTCATCGCCAAGTGCTAAAGTGCTGTTAACAGGGCCTGTTTAACATTCAGCACTTCCCCCTCAACATACAATTATTCCTCTGCTCTTGCTATTAGCATGTAGCGTTTGTCTGCATGCTTTTAATTGAACTGATTTAATGCCAGATCAACTAGTTTTCGTTAATTAGTTCTGTCTTAAAAGTGCCATCAGAACATGAAATATTCATCACGGTGAAGAGGTACATTTGTGGCGGATGGATAAGTGTCTGGTATGGGAAACTCTCAAACGTGATGGAAGCGATTGCGCTGGCAGAAACCTGGGACTGCCGCTTTTGCTGTAATTTTCCTCTGTCTTGTCAGTTGTCAAAGTGCTTCGATAACAACTTGGATTTGCACGCTGTGACAATGCGCAAAAATTGCAGTCTGAATAATGTACTGCAAAACCCGTGTTGTCTTTGATGGACGATGTCAGTCAGTTATGGACCGTGTCCTTCATGCTTGACTCCTTGATCGCCAGATCTGCTTTCCAGCCCTCCCCAATACAGTGTGTTCTTTATTGTAAGTCCTGGAAAAGGGGTGTTGGAAGTGGTACAGGTGTGCCCTCCGTGGCCCCATTTCTCTTTTCTACCTAGATTAAATAAAAGCCCTGATCTCACTCTGGCTCCAGCTTCCACGCCCTGCTCTCCGAGACTGAACACCCCCCACTGCCAGGTGAGCGTGCAGCAGTGCCAAGCTGCATGAGAAAGTTTGTGCTGCAATTATGTTACGGAGGAATGGGTTAGCTGTGAAAACTGTGACACACTGTGTTTATTTTATTTTACTTTATTTTACTTTTTACTTTACTTTATTGTTTTCTGAAATTTTCAGACCTCCTTGTTTATTTATTTACTTGCTTACTTATCTACTTAAGTAAGCAAGGTTAAGGTTAAAAACTCAAGGTGCCATCACAGTATTTTTATTTTTGTTAAATGACATGATAAAGTTTAGGGTTAGTTAAGATACTACCATTCTTAATCAATATTTTTGTCTTGTTTTATCTGAACACACCTAAATGAAAAATTATGCAAGACTGAATTAAGGTTTTTAATTGTTAAGTTTATTTTCTGGTTTTAATTACAAATCAAATAACATTTAGTGAACTTTATTATTGGGAATTTTGTATTGAGCTTTATTCTATTCTACTCTATTATATTCTGAACTTACCAGACCCCGTAGCACCCTCTGGCAGCCCCCACCGACTTCATCATTTGCAAAAAAATGTGTGTGTGTGTGTGTGTTTTAATTCATGGTTTTTCTGGACATTTAAATTTTTGTATAATAAAGTGAGAAGGTTTAGGGTGAGTTAAGGTACCGCCCCATCTTAATCAACATTTTTTTAATCTTGTTTTTCAGTATAAATATCTGAACGTACCTAAAACATTCAGTTTTAATCATACATCTAAGAGCTTTATTCTTGGGAATTTTCTAGTGAGCTTTATTCTTTTTATTTTATTTTATTTTTACTTTTCAGACCACCTAGCACCTTCTGGTAGCCCCCACCGACTTCATCATTTGCAAAAAAATGTGTGTGTGTGTGTGTTTTAATTCATGGTTTTTCTGGACATTTAAATTTTTGTATAATAAAGTGAGAAGGTTTAGGGTGAGTTAAGGTACCGCCCCATCTTAATCAACATTTTTTTAATCTTGTTTTTCAGTATAAATATCTGAACGTACCTAAAACATTCAGTTTTAATCATACATCTAAGAGCTTTATTCTTGGGAATTTTCTAGTGAGCTTTATTCTTTTTATTTTATTTTATTTTTACTTTTCAGACCACCTAGCACCTTCTGGCAGCCACCACCGACTTCATCATTTGCAAAAGAAAATAGAGGTTTTTTTAATTTATTCATGGTTTAAAACACAAGGTGCCACCACAGTATATTTATGGGCCTTTTATTTTTATTAAATGAAATGATAAAGTTTAGGGTCAGTTAAGGTACTACCACTCTTAATCAATATTTTTATCTTGTTTTTCATTATAAATATCTGAACATACCTAAAACAAGATCCGTTTTCTTTAGAAGAAAAATTATGTAAGACTGAATTAAGGTTTTTAATTTTTAATTTTATCTTCTAGTTTTAATTATAAATCTATTAATATTTAGTGAGCTTTATTCATTTTATTTTATTTGATTAATTTTCATTATTTTATTTTTTTCTGAACTTTTCAGACCTCCACACTTTGGCAGCCCCCACCGACTTCATCATTTGTAAAAAGTGTCAGTTTTTTTATTTATTCATGGTTCAAAACACAAGGTGCCACCACGGTATTTTATGGGCCTTCTTGCTTTCTTAAAACGAAATGCGAGGAAAGGAAAGCCATGAAGGTCCTCTCCCCCTTCCATCCCACCCAAGGGGTTGATCAGAGAAAGTGTTGGTTGGACACTCGAGACCGATTAAATGAAATGATAAAGTTTAGGGTCAGTTAAGGTACTACCACTCTTAATCAATATTTTTATCTTGTTTTTCATTATAAATATCTGAACATACCTAAAACAAGATCCGTTTTCTTTAGAAGAAAAATTATGTAAGACTGAATTAAGGTTTTTAATTTTTAATTTTATCTTCTAGTTTTAATTATAAATCTATTAATATTTAGTGAGCTTTATTCATTTTATTTTATTTGATTAATTTTCATTATTTTATTTTTTTCTGAACTTTTCAGACCTCCACACTTTGGCAGCCCCCACCGACTTCATCATTTGTAAAAAGTGTCAGTTTTTTTATTTATTCATGGTTCAAAACACAAGGTGCCACCACGGTATTTTATGGGCCTTCTTGCTTTCTTAAAACGAAATGCGAGGAAAGGAAAGCCATGAAGGTCCTCTCCCCCTTCCATCCCACCCAAGGGGTTGATCAGAGAAAGTGTTGGTTGGACACTCGAGACCGCCACCTCACAACGTGGGAATGTGTGACTTTCTTTAAAATTAGGTTTGTGAGGTGGGCGGTGTCGCAGAATGATCGTGATCACCAGAGCAACACGCTAGCCCTGCTATTCCTACTCCACGCAGCATGCTGCAGCTTCATCGCTTGCATATTTCGCCCATCTTTAATCGAGCAACGTTAGCCTCTGCAGGTGACACCTGAGCCGTTCGTTGCGATTCAGAGCGTTTTGTGGTGAAATGTACAAAAGAAGGAAAAACAGACAGTATGGGACAGGAGCGAAGCGTCTGGTGACAGGGTTGACTCTTGGCCACACTCGTGGTTACCATGGCAACACAAGCCTGGGTAAAAACACTGGCTATTGTTAAGCTATACTTGATTATCAAATATGAAACAAAAGGAGCTCTTAGAGATAATGAATTATTCAGTAGGGTCATATCAGCCTTGAGGAAGTTGATACGTAATGTTTTATGGGTTAATATAAAATGCATTAAAATCTGTTATAAGACTTGTAAGACCCGCTAATCGTTAGACTCTCATTCTCTGTCTTTCCCTTCTCGCTCAGTCGCTCGCTTCTCTTTCTTTTCTCATGTTGTGATTACAAATTGTCAAACCGACTAAGTATAGCCACAGTTGTGTTTCTCTTCATTTTCTCCCACCAGTCCTCAGCAGACCGAAGACAAAGGTGTGAAAATGCCCCTGTGTGACAGAAACACTGATCATAGGACTCAATATAGGACTCAGCGATAAAGATGACACAGTGACAGAGTGAGAGAGTTTAGGGCCGGTTAACGGTTCTGTTGCTTGCATCAATAGTTGTACCTTTTTTAGCATAAATGTCTGAACATACCTCTAAAACAAGACCTGTTTGCTTTAAATGAACAATTTTGTAAGATTGAATCTTAAATCAGATAACATTTAGTGAGCTTTATATTTAATACAAGAAAAATGATTAGCTAGTTTAAGATTAAGATTAAATTTAAGATATGTTGTTTAAAATTAATCTTTAATTTATGTGAAAATATATTGTTTTGTCCTTCGAAATTTTCGTTAGAAAAGAAACAAACAACAACAACAAATAAAATAAATAAATAAATAAAAAATACTGAAAATTCAACACGGTAAATGTATTTGTATTGTTTGAAAAACTGAACTTTTGGTTTTGTGTGGTTTATTAAACATCAAATTATACTGATTTAAATATGTAATCCTACATTTAAAGAGTGAGATATTTTAGGGCCAGTTAACGGTACTGCCGCTTGCACTTCATCAATATTTTGTATCTTTTTTCAGCATAAATGTCAGAACATACCTCTAAAACAAGACCTGTTTACTTTAAAAGAAAAATTACGTAAGATTGAATTGAATTTTTATTTTCTAGTTTAAATCATAAATCGGATAACATTTAGTGAGCTTTATTTGTAAAACAAGAAAAATTATTAGCTAGAGATGTGAAAAAATATGCTTGTTTAAGATTTGTTGTTTTAAATGTATCTTTAATTTATGTACATTTATTGTTTTATCCTTAGAAATTTAGCTAGAAAAAATTTAAAATACTGATTATGAAAATGACTGTTTTACATCTTTCAACAATGTGAATGTGCTTGTATTGCTTGAAAACTTAAACTTTTTGGTTTTGTGTAGTTTATTAAACATCAAATTATACTCTTAAATATGTAATCCTAAATTAAAAAACAGTTAACGGTACTGCCGCTTGCACTTAATCAAGTTTTTTTCCCCCCTTTTTCATACCAATTTTTTGTAAGTTCAAACGAAGAATGTAAATGTTTCCTAAATCCTAAATGTTGCTAAAAATAAAATTGATGTTGAGCTCTATTAACTATGAAAGACTTATGAGTCAAGTTTGGCAGGTTAGCACCATATGTATACTGTATATATATATATATATATATATATATATACAGTGGGGAAAAAAAGTATTTAGTCAGCCACCAATTGTGCAAGTTCTCCCACTTAAAAAGATGAGAGAGGCCTGTAATTTTCATCATAGGTATACCTCAACTATGAGAGACAAAATGAGAAAAAAAAATCCAGAAAATCACATTGTAGGATTTTTAAAGAATTTATTTGCAAATTATGGTCGAAAATCTCTATATATATATATATATATATATATATATATATATATATATATATATATATATATATATATGTGGTAGATGCCTGCCACATTTGACCGCTCCAGACATGTTGATGTGTCTTCCATCTTGGAACAGTCAATGTGTTACTTAGCTTTAAGGTGCCACAACATTGCGCAGCCTCTGGATATAATAAATAAAAATTCCTAAAGAAATTGGATAAACTTTCACAGATATGAATGTGTTGAATGAATTTAGCAAAATCATCTGCTGAAGTCTATTGCAGATATAGATATTCATACATGCGTATTACTAGGGTTGCAGACATACAGGCAACTTGCTCTTGAGTGTTTACCGACCTGCGTTGACCATTCCAATATGGCGGACAGCTTACGTATAGCAGCCCGTAGAAACAGACGCTAACAGGGCATCTACCTATACAAATCTATAGTTAGTACAACCTGTTAGTTCCTAACCAGCCAATGCAGCAACCATTCAGATGAAGCAACAGTTTCTGCAAACACTTTATGAAGTTTTCCCAGTGTTTTTCCTTGTCTGCTGCTCACAGTAGCTGCTAGTGAAGGACTTGAGAAGTATGTAATCTTTGGGATGTTGAAATAACTTTTCTTAATATGCAGAGTCAACTATAATTAAGGCATTTGTAAGTTGATTCCCCAGAAAAGCATTAACACTGTGGCTTTTAAGCTGCTTTCAAAACATTGCTCTGTTTGTTTGAGCATCTGACCAGCCCAACACAGCAACAGCGACTCGACCAATGACATGAGTTGGGGGCGGGGCTATGTGTTTGCCCGACCAATGGCAGATGGGTTTTGAAGTGTAATTACTTTCAATGTTCTGTTTCTTGATGTTAGTTGCAGAAAAGTCACACACCTACTGTATAAAGACAGAGAGAGATAAAAAAATGCTACTTTTTCAACATCATGATCAGCGATTTGAAGAGGGGCAACAGTTCATTAATAATCTGTGAGGTCATGCAGTTTTCCTCTCTGCAGTTTCTTTCTTTCACCGCCTATCTGTCTCTGTTCTCTGCCACCCCCTCCTGTTCTCTCCCCGTCAGTTTAGTATTTGGCGAGCTGTTAGTTAAGGGTTGTCCAGTACGGATGATTTTCAGAAGGATGCCAATGTTTTGTTGACAGCCCAGCAGTCATGCTACAGACACCCCCTCCTTTCTGTCCACCTGCACCTCTCTCTCTCTCTCTCTCTCTCTCTTTCTCTTTCTCTTTCTCTCTTTCTCTCTCTGAGTCATTGACAGGAGCCAGTGTTCCTGATTATGACAATTAGCTTCCTGACAGACACCTCATGCCAGGACATGTTTGTTTGCGTGTGTGTGTGTGTGTGTGTGTGTGTGTGTGTGTGTGTGTGGTAGTTTTAATCTGAAATTTGAAAAGCCTGTTAAATCACACTTTTAAAGAGATCCTTAGAGAAAGAGAATTTGAGAGTTAGCTCTATCTATCTATCTATCTATCTATCTATCTATCTATCTATCTATCTATCTATCTATCTATCTATCTATATATCTATCTATCTATCTATCTATCTATCTATCTAT
>NW_015505482.1:549264-597395 GCF_001515645.1 Sinocyclocheilus grahami | reverse complement strand
TCTATCTATCTATCTATCTATCTATCTATCTATCTATCTATCTATCTATCTGTCTGTCTGTCTGTCTGTCTGTCTATCTATCATTTTGTTCTATCTATCTATCTATCTATCTATCTATCTATCTATCTATCTATCTATCTATCTATCTATCTATCTATCTATCTATCTATCTATCTATCATTTTGTTCTATCTATCTATCTATCTATCTATCTATCTATCTGACTATCTGTCTATCATTCTGTGTATCATTTTATTTACACTGAAAAACAATGATTAATTGAATTTACAAATGTTTTTAAGGTAAGTGGTTGCACTTAATTTATTTTAGTTACATTTAAATAAACAAATTTAGTTTTCTAACTTACTTTTTTTTTTAAATGTAGCTAAAATAAATTGTTTGTAAAAAATGTAGTATCATTTTTTTCAGTGTATCCAGTTTATCTACAGTATGAGTGTGTATGTGTGCCTGCTTAATAAGTGGCTAAGGGTGGACAGTGGTGATGAGAACTAAATTACGACTGCACAAAATCTCTATTAGTGAACTTCAGAAAAAAAGTACAACACAAAAAATATTTTACTAAGTTTAAAAATGAAAAGCTAAAAATTTAGCAAATGTGAAGTTTGCATTTGTGGAACTTATCTGGTGGTGATGAGCCTTCCTGTTGTGATAATGGCTTGTCACAGCATGGTGTGTGAGGTTGTGTGTTGGTCTGTGTGTGTGCACAGGAGTGTGTGCTTACAGGAACGCCATGCCTCAGTGCAGCGTGACAACGCCGGTTTGTTGTGACACCTCTCACGGCGCAAGCTCCAGGAAGGTGTTAAGGATGAGTTGTCGATTCGTGAGAAGCGGCAGCCGAGCTTTAGGGAGTCATCGGCGCACCATTTGGTGGATTTGAAACGATGACTCTGTGTGTGTGTGTGTGTGTGTGTGTGTGTGGTAATGTGAGTGTACACTCATAAAAAATAAAAAAATAAGTGGGAGAAAGAAAGACAGCGAAAGAGAAGGAAGAGGTGGAGATCGTGCTGGAATTTGACTCCCACTCAGTAACGAGGCTTGTCATCAACCTCTCAACCCAGCGCTTAAGAGAGCCCGTCCCTCAGTGAGGATGGTCAGATGAAGATACACAGACTCATTCATTCAATTTAAACTATCCTCGCAGTTCTCGTATTTGTAGTATTACAACACACAGCACATCCAAGCAGTTGTCTATGTCAAGACTACACTGCAAAAATGTGTTTTCTTGTAACCAGTATTTTGTCTTGTTTTCCAGTATAAAACACCCTTAAAACAAGATTTATTTACTTGAGAAGCAAATAGTGTGGGATGTTAACATGTGCATTATTTTGTACCTTAATTAAAGGTATCTAATTGATTTAGTTTAAAACTAGAAATTTCATTGCACTGAGAAACTAAATTGATATGCTTTGTTCGGGAGGTTTAAAGATATCTTCTCTTAATATAGTAAGATATATTAAGTTATTCTCTTTTCTATTAAGATAAAATCTTAATACCATATGCAGTTTAGCTTCACAAGTTAATGTATCTCGTTTTAAAGATCTTTACTGGAAAATAGGGGGAAAATGCCAATTAAGAAAATGATTTTTCCAATGATATGAATGACCACTGTAGTCACATTGATGTGGATCACACATGACTATATGTAGGGGATGACTATGACTGTAATTGTCACTAAAATAATGTGCAAATGCAGTGTAAACAATATTAATGGCCCTTTTCTTTTGATCATGGGGTGAAATGTGACCTGGACATGTGGACATGTCACAGCTTGACAGGTGTGAATCACCCATCCATGGGCTTGTTGCCAGTAATGGGAGAAGATATGTGACAACCACGACCCCACACAGAGGTTTTAGGACCCGTTAGGAACTCTCCCACCCATATTCCCAAACTCATTCTTTGAACGCTGAATACATATAGTATTTAAAGGTGTAACCCTGTATGCACAGTAAGTTCCCAGCTCTCTTGTGTGTGTCCTCATGCCATGACCGTAAGTCACCCTAGAACATTTCTCCAGGATCCACCCCTGTTTATTTTACTGGCAAATCCAATCTTGACTCCCTCCGTAACGCCAACTCTCATGAAACAAAAGCCACTCTGTCAGGTTATCTCCTGCTCTCTCTCTCTCTCTCTCTCTCTCTCTCTCTCTCTCTCTCTCTCTCGCTCTATCTTCCCCCCTACCATTTTCTCTTTTCATTTTCCTACAGTGGTAATGAGATGTTTCATTATTTGCATTTCACAGCTTTTAATAGCGAGAGAATTTAGGCTAAGCCCTGGGTTGTCGGAGAGGGAGCCTCCACTGGAGACACGGCTGGCTTCAGGGCCTCTGAGGCAGTGAATAGCCCAGAAATACACTAGGACAGAGGGAAAGAAGGAGGGAAGGAGTGAGAGAAAGATGGAGGACAAAGGCCAGATAGCGTCATGCTGCAAGAAGTGCCTCTGCCAGGTACCGGTTTAAGGGTTAACAGGTTAACTACTTTTTGCCTGGCATTAACATTTTCCACTGCATTTCCATGGTTAGAGGAAAAAGAGGCTGGTTTTAAGGGGGAAAGGCATTATTTAAGGTGATGTGTTATGGGCTGTGATTCAGTGATCATAAAGAGACCAGTCAAGTGCAGTGTTTCTGTAACGCACACGTTGGAAGTGCCAGCAAACTTTCAGGTGAGGGAGTTTGTCGCAGTCCTTCGAGGTGCAGTTGAATGGAAATTTTTTAAAGGCGTTTGGGGAAAGTGTGCCAGAGCATTACTAAAGAGTAGAGATAAGGCCTTTGTATGCCTTTGAGTTTGCATGGGAGTACAGATGTCAAAAGTACCTGTACTTCATTTTATACCAAAATGGAAAAAATGTAACAATACCTCTAGAGTTTCTATTTTGCCACGTTGAATTTGTAGCCTTCCTGGAATGTCCAGTCACATCCAAACTTTATATTAAGAGTGTGCATAATTGTCATTGACAATTTACCAAATTGTAATCATACCGGTTCTTCTGATGTAAATGTAGCAGTGAGTCATACGAGTTATAACAAAAATATTAATTATGTTTAAGCTTTGCTCATGAATATTTATTAGTCATGCTGACACATGCAAACTTTCTTATTAAGGGTGTTTCTTGATGGCACTGATTAACTTTTTCTGCTGTAAAGGAAGAAAGCACCTCAGTTCTGAAGGTTTGACGGTTTGGTATGTACCTCAGTTAAATGTCACAATTATTTTATGTTTCGGTACAGCAGGGGGAAAAACTAATCAAATATAGCCTTTTTTGTTAAACGGTGGTTTACTGAACAAATAGCTCTTTCTTGAAATAAATTAAATTATAATTACAATTTTCTTAGGGATAAAAATCTACCTCAGTTTATGCTCAAAACTATAAGGTTACAACAGAGCCCAAACTTAAATTTAATTACTATTTATTTTTAAATCTAATAATCAACGCTCAACTAAAAAAAATATATATATTCAAACATGTAAATTGCACATAATGCAGTTTGTCAATTTACTTCTAAATTATACAATTTCTATTTGTTGTTTAAATATATTCATTTACACAGTGGTTGCCATAACTTGTTTCATAACAGATTTATTTGAGCTTACATTAAATAATTAAGACATCACCAACAGGCAAATGAAAATATAATGAGCGTAATATTTCGCAAAATGTTCTTCTCTAGACTTAATTTCTCTAGCGAACTAACGAGCTGTGAACACCGATGGCTTGCCTGAGGTAAATGAAATGCTACGTGACATTTTGTTTACAAGCTGTTTGATGTCTTTCCGCAGCTGAAACATAGATTGAGTGATTATGTGAGGTATGAGATGTTCATTCATGTTTATTTCATATTAAAACTATTAGTAAAGAAGAAGGGATGATCATGCTCCGGGCTGCGTTTGAACTGAGGCGTTTATACAGCGATATTTCACATCACATCCAAGAGCATCAAAACGTCATTTATTGATTTAATTTAAATTAAAAATTTAATTAATTTCCTGAAAAATAAATGGACGTAATTTGAAAGATGAGACTTTGTTTCTTATCAAAAGTAAAAATATATAAAACTGGAAATTTCCAATGTTGTTCCATTCCTGCAGTGGTTAAAACAATGCTGTATTTGTTCGGTACATATGTGAACAGAAAAACCTGTACCGAAAATTTTCGGTACAAATACATGTACCGTTACACCCCTAGTGATAACAGTAGTTTTTATGTTCTAGCAGTAGTGTGAACTGAATTTGGTGCCAAAAAATTTATACATCATATTTTAAGAATATGACGTATTAAAGTGCCCCTATTATGCCATTTTTACGGTTCCTAATATTGTTTTTGGAGTCTCTTACCATAGGATTACATGCATGCAAGGTCAAAAAACACTTTAGTTTTCTCAAACTATGCATTTAATATCACCTCATTTTCCAGCGATTCTCAAACGATTCGTTCGAAGCAGTTCAAAGATTCAGTCTCTCTAAACCCCTCTTTTCCGTGAGCCTGCTCTGCTCTGATTGGTCAGATGGCCTAGTCTGTTGTGATTGGTCTACGGCGTACAGCGCGTTTCGGAAACGATACACCTATTTCAATAGTTCTGTATTTTGAACGCTCTACAGAAAATATAAACATCTATTATTTATCATACGTACAGGTTGTGATTCAGTGGAGCAGCTGGTCCAAATAAACAGGCTACTGATCCATCTTTCAACAGCAAGTGTTTTGTGAATCCCGCGATGAACTCCCCGAGATTAGAGAAGCGGTCGTCAGCAGAATGACGTGTTTGTGGGCGGGGTCAAGTTGTGCGCGACCGGTCAACGTAGAACATAGGCGCGTATTATGCAAATGTGTTACCCCGTGACGTGTAGCCGTCACAGAAGTGGGATTTGAATTACTAACGACTCGTTTCAGCTGTTCAGAGTCGATTATTTATTTTGGGAGACAATAACTTTATTTATCATGCACTTTCAGCTTTACAACTTTGCAGATCGTTTACATTCACATACAGCTACATTACATACTGCATGAAAGGCAATACTGGAAATTGGCATAACAGGGGCACTTTAATGTTTTCACACTGCCAATATCTAACATCCAAAAAAGATCTGTTTTATATAAAGAATTTGATTAATGCTATTTCAGGTTTTGCCACGGTGTTGAATTCATTACTGTAGCTCAAACAGTAAAGCATGGCACTAGCAACAAACACTAACTGCTCAAAAATGTTTACTTGAATGCAAAGTAAGGCATTTTGAATTATTACTGTTATTTTGAAATCATCAATGATTCTAGATGATGAAACGATGATGAAAAAGCTGTTGAGTCCTGTGTGAACATGGAGAAGACACAAGGACAAAACTAGCCATTAGCGTGAAAGGGAATACATGAAACTCTCCGCTAAGTTTTAGCAGGCGAGCTCAGGGCAAAGTCTCATTGAGAAGTCTTGGATAGGACCTTGGAGGACCTCAGTTTAGCAGAGAGCACTGCGGGACAAGGCTTTGATGTGAACCGGTAAACACTCCAGTCTCTCTGTCCCTGTTTCACACCACTCTCTTGACACTCTGACCTATCCAGCTTTTCAGCACGGACTCACCTTCACTGCTCTGGCTTAATGCTCAAGAAGAGGGGAGGGTGTAAGACTCTCAAAGCCTTTAGATCCGCTCTTGTCACATTCTCGGTGGTGTGACAGGCTCTTGTCACCTGGGCCAGCTGGAGTCTTGCCTAAAGACAGACACTGAGATAGTACTGCTCAGTCAATGCAGAGATATAGGGTCACAAATCCAACCTCTTCTTCTTCTCCTTGTTTTATTTATGTATTTATCTTTCAAAACTGTTTTTTATTTGAATATATATATCTTAAATTACACACATATTGCATAAAGCAAAATAGTATATCAAATCATTTTGTTATGTATTTTATAACATAGTTGAGAACCATCCTGAAAAAAATCCTGAAACCTAAAAATTTATTGTTTTTGCCTTTTCATGTTTATTCTTGTCATTTTATTTGTAGAAAAACTGAGTCCTGGTGTCCTCTACAGAGGACGTAGCATAACATATGAATAAAATATCATTTTTCAAAAATGTTATTTTACCATTTTTTGCTCTAAACAATGTAATGACATAAAACAATACTAAATTCACAAAGCTTTTTATTTCTGGTTCTCAGGAGGATTTGCTGCTCAAGAAACATTTCTGATTATTATCACTGTTGAAAACAGTTGTGATGCTTAATATTTTTGTGGAAACCATTCTGGATTCTTTGATGTATAGAAATTTCAAACGCACAGCATTTATTTGACAGAAATCATTTGTAATACTCTAAATTTCCTTAATGTCACTTTTGATCCATTTAATGGATCCCTGCTGAATAAAAGTTTTAATTTCTTTAAAAAACAAACAAACTTTTAAACAGTAGTGTAGGCCTATATAAAGACTTCTAAAGTAATTTTCGTCTTTTCAAGGCTTTTACATGCCACAAAAACTTATTTTCTTTTAATTATCTTCATTTGCGAGCTTTTCTTAGCAAACATTCATGTGTGCAAGTAACTGCAATAATGTTGATTAATTGATCAGCATATAATAGAATTTAATTACATTTTTAATTGACTGCTAGTCCTGATTAAAACATTTAAATACTGAAAACACCAGCAAAATGGCAGCACATAAAGTATCTGAGATTTGAAGTCGCTCTTGCTGCAGTCAAATATATTTCACCGATGTCCCCCATGCTATTTATCTATTAATCATACTGTACCTAGAACAGATTGTTCCAGAGAACATATCGTAACTCACTTCCATTTAGCTAGCTTTGAGAGTGAATTAATAAATTTTGGTACTTACTGTTATCATTATCATGATTTAAGATTTTCATTAATATTAATAAATATTCTTGCATTAAACAGTATACTACTAATACAGTTTATCTATCTTAATATATATTTATATTTTAACATATATGAACACTTTATTTTAAGCTTTACATCTGCTGATATCTAATTAATGAATATTAGATATACACTCTTAAAAATAAAGGTGCTTCAAAAGGTTCTTCAAGCGATGCCATAGAAGAACCATTTTTGGTTCCACAAAGAACCATTCCGTTAAAGGTTCTTTAAAGAACCATCTCTTTCTTACCTTTTTATAATCTGAAGAACCTTCTTTCGCCACAAAGAAGCTTTTGTGAAACAGAAAGGTTCTTCAGATGTTAAAGGTTCTTTATGGAACCATTTAGACAAGAAGGTTCTTCTATGGCATCGTGAAGCACCTTTATTTTTAAGAGTGTAGCTTTAACCATCTAGTATTTGTCGATGCAGTGTATCAAAGCCAAAACACCTTTTTTCCTCCTCATTTGCTTGAGTCTATTTATATTGCTACCCTAAAAGTTATAAATAGTGAGACTAAATGTATCCACCTTTTATCCTCAGCTCATTTCTCTCTGTATTTGTCGTAACACTTGCATTCTTTGTGAATTTCTTCTAGATGTAAAAAAAAAAAAAAAAAAAAACAGCTTAGCGCCCGTAACCATATTTAGTTGTGCTTAATTCTCATTTTCTGTTTATTTAGTTTTATTTGGCTAATCTTTTAATACCAATACTCCTCGTTTAACGAGTCATTTACTTTTTTTTGTCTCGGTCTGACCACATTTATACAGCTGTTGGATCAGTCAATTAAGGATTTTACCACCAGCTGGAAAGGCATACGCTTGTAGCCTTTCCCTAATTAAATGTAGCTGTTTTATGACTTAATATGCTGCGGCTTAGCTTCATGAAGCCATCATAAAACTTTCATGAATTTTGAAAGAAAGTTTCAAACTTGCCTTTCTATTTAATGTTTTTTGTATGTTGGCTGCTGTTGTAGAATACATTTCTGCTATTTTTTAAAGGCCTGCACCCTTTTTGTTCCACTTTGCCTGTTGCCAGCTCTGTGAAATTGGGGATTAACCCCTCGGATAATGGCCCTGATGTCCAGTTGAGTGGTTTAAAATGACTGGCTGCCTGAGAAACACACTGATGCATACATGACTTACACCCTCTGAGCTCTTGCTGTCTCCCTCTTCCTCCCACCCTTCCTATTTCCGCCACCTCCTCATATGTCACGACTGTCCTTCCCACCATCATGCACAGAAACGAAAAGAAAAAGAAAGATGGCCTTGTTTCCCCCGTCCCCTCCAAGAATAATATCAGAACCACCTCTACGAAAATAAGGAAGAGCATACATAGAT
This sequence comes from Sinocyclocheilus grahami, assembly GCF_001515645.1. NCBI lineage: Eukaryota > Metazoa > Chordata > Actinopteri > Cypriniformes > Cyprinidae > Sinocyclocheilus > Sinocyclocheilus grahami. Next base: position 589,175 of record NW_015505482.1, on the reverse strand, counting down.
GTATATGCATGGGTGTTTGTGTGCAAGTGTGTGTGTGTTTACTTGGCCGGAGGAACCCAGTCACTCCAGATCTGAGTGTTTGTGGGTGACAGGAACTGTAAGCGGTGGTGGCACTCTTTAACACTCTATCCTCAGAGACTTAGGCTGATGTGGCCTCCATTCTTTGCACATTTCTTCCCTCCAATCCCATTACAGGCCTAACCTTAACCTTACTACTACCACTTCTTACACCTATTTTGGTGAGGACGAAAGCTGGGCTGCAGTTAGGCTGTAAACTGTGAACTCAGTAGCTGCGATGTAAGACAGGGTAGATAATATCACGATGTTGTGCTCCTGGTGCTGAAACATTGATGGATAGTGGTTATCAAGCCTTATTCAAGCAATTGCTTCCAATCATGTATAATCATCTGAACAACAGTGTTAGATGATGTAGTTTTACAGGGATTTTTTTGCTGACAATTTCACTGTAATTGAATGCAGTCCGAGAGCTTCATTTAAAGCCATCAGCCTACTTTTGGAGTGCGTGAAAATCCTTTTTTTAAAGTCAACATCAAAATTGACCCTATTAAGTTTCTGGTCATGTTGTGAATGACAAATCAGTGCACAGTATTTTATTATTCACATCCACTTTTCACTGTCCAATCAATTTCAGAAGTATAAAATCAAGATACGCCCTACACTTTAAATGTCCTGTTTCACTTGTCAAACAAAAGCATGTATTAAAATTAACTCTTTGATTTGTTAGTTATTGCAATGAACTTTAATGGCCATTTTAAATATCTCAAAATATTGCTCTTGCATGAAGCCTTTCCCAAAATATGAAATATTTGCACCTGCACTTGCACTCTGTGTGGTTCACTAAGGTTATGTGAACCTGCTGTCTATTATGTGTTTCTCTTTTTACACTCTTCCTTTTTGTCTAACAAGCTTCAGATGCTTCAAGTTCCAGTGAAGCAGAAAATCTGATTAGTCTGACTGCATTCTGTCTCATTCAGTGCTTAGCCGTGTTACACGTCTGTCAATTGTGTTGTTTATGTTTATTGTTGTTTTGCACTTGATTGCCCAGATTGTCATATAACTCGGTCGGCCAACGAAGAGATATTAATATTCATTGTTGGTTGCACAGTTGAAGTAGTTCTGAATAGTCACATGAAAAGAACTGACTAATTTGGGGAGCCTGGGGTGCAAAGTGCCGTTATTTACTGAGCCGTTACTACTCATTGTCAGAGAAAAATAAATTGGTCTTAGGGGTTAAAAGGGAATAGATGAAAAGATTCTCTGATGTTAAAGGGATAGTCCATACAAAAATTCTGTCACCAATTCACTCCACGGTACAAAAACCACTAGGGTGGTATCCTTTGAAAAGGTGCTAAATTGCAATGTTTACGTGCTAAGATGTTACCATTTAGGTGCTAATATGTACCTTCAAGGTAGTAATACGCATCCTTTACAAGGTACAAAGATATACAATTTGAAAAGGTTCCACCCCATGACAGTTTTTGGGCCTTTTTTTCTGAGAGGGTATGTTGCTCCAAAAAAAGCTTGAATTTTCTTTCTAAAGTGGAACACAAAAGGAAAGATTAATAGAAAGGACAAAAAGCACCATAAAAGTATCATAAATTGGTTTATATGACTCATATTCCAAGTCTTCTGAAGCCATACTATAGCTTTGTGTGAGTAAAAGTGCATCACATTTTTAGGTAAACTATCCCTTTAAATCGCTAACATTGTTCAGTTTTTGTTCTTTAGAATGAGTCGAACGACTGCATTATAGGCAATCAAATCAAAAAGCCTCAAGCGAAGCAGTTGGAGGCTAACTTAAAACTATTAAAAAGAAAAAAAAAGTCACTTGTCACTGTCATTCTCTTCTTCTTTCAGTCTTCCAGGTAAGGTGTATTTGCACAAGTGGACATGGGAGAGGCAGAGGATTGATTTGATCTTACAAGCCATCAGGTTGAGAGGAACTTTCCTAAACATGACCTGAAGTGTGCCGGCCCCGCAGCAAACGCTGCTGTCACTATAGTGAATGGGAGCTGTCACACTGCGGTCGGGCCGATGCGAGCTGACAGCCTGAACGCTCACAAAACAAATCATGGCCCCATTTGGTAACACTCCACGTCCCTGCGATTTAGCCCAACCAGGACGGCTTCTGTGCTGCTCATAGAGGATGCTAGTGGGGAAGTCTAGACTATTGGGGATATCTGTGTGTGTATATGTGTGAATATGTAGGTGCATGTGCCGCAAGAAGTTGCGTCTCTGTGTCGGTGAAATCATGGTTAGTGAGAGATGTTAGTTCATCTACTTATGAAGTGGTCTATGGGAGAACCTTACAAAGACTAGATCATTTTTATGCTAAATTTAAGCATTTTTTATGACCATTAAAGAAATAGTTCAAAAATGTATATTTGCTGAACATTTACTCCAGGCCCTCCAAGATGTATATGAGTTTGTTTCTTCATCAGAACAGACTTGGAGAAATTTAACATTTCTTGCTTCATTTGAACATCACTTGCTCACCAATGGATCCTCTGCAGTGAATGGGTGCCGTCAGAATGAGAGTCCAAACAGCTGATAAAAACATCACAATAATCCACACCACTCCAGTCCATCATTTAACATCTTTTGAAGTGAAAAGTTGCATGTTTGTAAGAAACAAATTCATCATTAAGGAATTCTATTTGGACTCTCATTTTGACGGCACCCAGTCACTTACATCGATATGCCAGTAGGTCGCAACAAGTCTTTATGAGTAAGTCACTGAATTATTTACTCAATCAAATCAATCAAAACCACTGATTTATTCAGGAACAAAACAAGTGGCTGCCTTCATGTACAGTATGAGTCACTGAATCATTCACTCAGCTGATTGTAAAGCAAAAACAAAGTAACATATAATACAGTGTCTAAAATGTAAGTTGCTCAATATTACATTTTCCTGTATTGAAGTGATGTATAAATGCAATATTGTTACTTGCTCAAACAGTCGTTGCTAGTTTGAATATGTGATTTTTTACAACAGTGACTTAGACACATTGCAGGCAACCCTTGCTTGTGTTGCTTTAATAACTAATATTTATAACTAAATAACTATGAGAATAATTGTAAAATAATCATTTTAAAAAGTGTTTTTTTTTTTCGCTTCCAATTTTTTCCCCAACCCTTTTAACCCCTTAAAGGCCCAGGAATCTGCAGATGTTTTTTTTTTCACATTTTTTGCAATACTTTTTGGGGAAATCTGTCAAATTGTGTGAAATAGACTTGATTAAATAGTAAAAAAAAAAATGGTTAAATCGAGCTGAGGCCCAGTTTACACCAGTGCATTTTCATTTTAAAACACATAACTTTTGCTACGGTTACACCTATCGTTTTCCACCCTCGAAAACGGAGACTTTTGAAAACGCTGCAGACCCCCGTTTTAGTTTGAAAACTCCGGGGTTGCGTTTCAGTAAACGGACCAAAATGGAGAGTTTTGAAAACGATGACGTGCTGCCCAGATTCGCACTGCGTATCCTTGATGACACCATGCTCATTGTTGTACCCATAGATATGTATAGGTAGATTCCTCTTTCGACCACTCCAAGCATGTAGATGCGTCTGCCATCTAAATAATAGGGAATCTACCTATACATATCTATGGTTGTACCTGCATGAATGGTAATGTGGCATGCGTTTTCGGTTGTGTGGTGTAGACGGAGATCGTTTCTGAAACGCAGAGAAAACGCCAGTGTAGACGAGGATCGTTTTCGTTTTAAAACGCCATTTTAAAATGAAAATGCACTAGTGTAAACAGCAATCAGGAACTAGATGCTTCATTTTAAGGTTTTCATTTTTGTGTGCAAAACAACTTTAAATTGTTTAAGTAGTGTGACTATTGACAATCCCTGAAATTGCTGGTGACCTCTTATGCATTTCGAAGAGTCTTAAGATTGATATTAAATCAAGTGAAGAATTGCATTTTCATGGAGCGCAGAATCAAAATCTAGAAATTATCACTCATCACGGAAAACCTAACTTCATAAAAGACGCCTACCAGCACAAACCCTGACAGAAGAAATTGACCATAGCTTTGAGTTGTTATTACTGAGGTCTTCTATCTCCGTAAAACGTAATTTAAGCACTAAATGTCACTAAAATGCCATTCTGAAGCAGGTGACATGCATTGGCCAGCTCTGATGGCTTGAGGCTGATTGTCTGCTGGGCTACAGCCATCACCTTTATTCGCTAAAAATGAATTATCTGTTTGGCAGCTCCATTTTCCACTTTATTATTCAACTAACTCACAAAATGGTAATTAAATGAAACAATTTAGTAACAAAAAAGAGAAAAGTGAAAAGAGGAGAGACGATGATTGTGTTAAAGTGCTTTACACACTCACTGGGTGATTTTCTTTGGCAGCTAATAAAATGAACAGAAAAACATCGTGATTAAAGGGTTGAACAGTGAACACCTGAGCATCTCTGCTATAATCATTAAGATAGAGAGATGGGGGAGGAGAGCTAGACGAGGCAATGCATTGTTCTTGAATGTGCATAGAGGAAAGAGAGAGAAACTATAAACACAAGACACACTCAGCTGGGAAGAGGGGGGAAGCATGGGGTAAATCTCACAAAAACTGTCAAATATTGACTGGGTTGCATTTCACCCCAAAATAAAATAAAATAAAAAAACAATAAAAAGAAGCCAATTTTAGGACTGTAATTGCATCATGACATTATTTTCATGACAGTAATGCACATTAACTCACAATTCTCAGTAGCCTTCAGTAATGCAAATAAAGGAATCCCATTCTCATTATTGCAATGCAATAAAAACCAAATTAAAATTGTAAAGTATATTTGTGTGTATACATGGTAGTATTTGTTGCTTTAAGATGATTTTAATCATTGTGTCCAGACAGGACGATTTACATTTACTGTATTAATCTGAGCCTCCTGTTCAGTCGTTGGCTGTGTTTGGATTGACATAATAACATCATTGTTGTATTTCTACAGTATGTAGTTTGTAAACTGTGCATAGTATGTGAATTGCCTATATTTATAGAATACCAGGATTGCAAAAATGTGCAGCAAACAACAGAGCACACTTCGCACAATACTGTATCCCACAATGTGATGCATTTAATTTTACAGTTATTTATCATCTCTTTTTTATTGTCTTGTTATTTGATTAGATCAGCAAAAAATAAGGGAACATTCTAGGATCTATCAATACAAGCTCAATCAAAACAGAATTTGCTGTATAATGTTGATTACAGCAGAAAATAATTTAGACATGGCCCAAATTTAAACAACTGTACACCTCAAACATTATTGTTTTTTTAATTAAATGTAACTGCCTTAACAAAAATAAGACCTTCATATTTTGTCCCTTAAACCCTCCAGAGACTGGAAATTCAATTGCGAGTTACTGTATGTATTTTTGCTTTAAGTCAAAATTATTTTTCTGGTAATCAACATTATGCTGAAAATAACATTCTGTTAAGCTTAACTTTTGCAGCACATTTTAAATTGCAAAATGCAGTATAACAGTTTTTATTGATAACAATAACTGGATGGCACTCACATGGAACTTAATGTGGTCATACTTAATGTATGACAACAATGTGGCATACTACTTTTTAAAATGTTTATTGTTAAATAATGCCAACTGTTTCACAGTAGTCTACTATTAGTGTGAGCTACAGTAGTATTTCATTCCAGACATTGCTATTCTCTCTTTATGCAGAAACTTGTGGTCTGTTTCTTGCATCTACTGCAACTGTACTAACTAGGGTTTGTGTATTGTATGTTGTCCTCCTTCAGGCTCTGTTCAGGAGAAGCAGCCACCTGTTAGTCCAATGAATAACCGGAAGGAAGACATGGAGATCACGTCGCACTACCGGCAGCTCCTGCGGGAGCTGAACGAGCAGCGGCAGCACGGCATCCTGTGCGACGTGTGTGTGGTCGTGGAGGGCAAGATCTTCAAAGCGCACAAGAACGTGTTGCTGGGCAGCAGCCGCTACTTCAAGACGCTTTACTGCCAGGTGAAGAAGGGCTCAGAGCAGCAGGCCACCATCACGCACCTGGACATCGTCACAGCTCAAGGCTTCAAGACTATCCTTGACTTCATGTACTCCGCCCACTTGGCGCTCACAAGCAAGAATGTGATCGAGGTGATGTCCGCCGCCAGCTACCTGCAGATGACCGACATAGTGCAAGCGTGTCACGGCTTCATCAAGGCAGCGCTAGACATCAGCATTCGCTCCGAGCTTGCAGATGAACTTGCGGATATTGAGATGGGCAATGTGGTGAGCTCTATGGGAGGTGGGGCTGGGGCTGGGCCCAGTGTGGGCGGAGCCTCGGAAGCACTGGCGTCCATGATCTCGGCCCGCAGTTCCTCGCCGTGGATGGCCAGACGCACCAGCCCAGCAAACTCATCTGGAGACTCAGCCATCGCTAGCTGCCACGAAGGCGGTAGCAACTACGGCAAAGAAGACCCGGAACCCAAAAGCCATGAGAGCCAGGAGGATGCTTGTTTGCAGCCCTTGTGGCCTGCTGATTACCGTTCTGTCCAGGTCAAAGAGGAGCAAGTCTCCCCCTCCAATTTGCAAGATGGGGCTGGCCGAGGAGCACAAGGCACGCCTGGGGAGCAAGGTGGACGAGGAGAGGGGGGCTGGCAACCCCCTGGCACGGGCCGCAGGAAGAACCGCAAAAACAAGGACACGGTCAGGCACATAACCCAACAGAATGAAGGGGACAGTCGGACAGCGTCGCCGCTGCCATCCATGCTGTCCAATCCAGGCTGGAGCTACAGCAACCAGGACATTCCAGGTAGGATTACTGTGTACTGGTTGCTTTATTGCTTCCTTTATTACTGTCATGATATCACATTGTGAAAACATCATCGAGCCGATTGTTGACCTTTCATCAAAGGATGTTTGGTCTTGCAGAAGAGACTGAATATGCCTACTATATAGTACAGGAATGGGCAAATCCGGTTATGGAGGGACACTGTCCTACAGAGTTTAGCTCCATCCCTAATCAAGAACACTTAATTTTCTAGTAATCCTGAAGACTTTGGTTAGATATTTCAGCTATGTTCAATTTTGGATGGAGCTAAACTCTGCAGGACAGTGCCCCCTCCAGTACCAGAGTTGCCCATCCTAGAAATAGTAGGTGCAAAGGGCATGAAATAAGTAGTATTTCTGTATCCTGGTATTCATGAAACAGTACACATCCAATGGACACTTTCCTATCCCACAAGGCTTCAGGAGAGGAGTTGTAAATGGCAGGGAAGCTGACATTGTAGGTGTTGGATGTAGAGTGTCCGGATTACATTTGTACTACACTCATTCATACTATGTGGACCATACATTTTAACAGTCACAAAGTTTGCTTCTCATTGTTGCGAGCACTGCCTCGTGGATCCCGTGAGAGTCAGGTCTTCTGTAATACTTTGCCACCGTGTTTGATTGTATAATTCGAACCCAGATAGAAATAGAACTCTGATGAAGTTGAAAATTATTGTTGTAGCACTAATAGTATAGCAGCATGACAAACTACAGATTGAGGTGGGGAATTTGGGGTTGAAAAAACTAATTTCCTCATTAACATCGGAAAGACACATGGGACGCGAGGCAGCCTCATCAACCTAAAAACAAAATCCGTGCTGAGGAACAGATCACGCCAGCAAGCGGGGATGAGGCCCTACCTGTCTCGGATACTGTTGCTTATAGGTATGTAGATCATTAAAAGTGTGGCAGCTCTAATCTCTGGTGAATTTGTGCAGGCCGACTGTGAAATGGGCACACACACACTTTAAGAAAACAGGATAATTGAATTGACCTTGGTGGCGGTGTGTGGATTAAAATGTACGTGTGTGTGCGAGTGTGTTGGGACGGGGGGTGCCCCAAGGTCTTCTGAAGTGTGGAGAAGAAGGGATAAAGTGAAGGAGAGAGGGAGGGGAATTCGCGGAGATCTGCATCAGCTTAGCGCGAGTTTACCTACTTAACTCTCGAGGCACTCTCTCATCCTCTCTGTTTGCCAGCCCTGCTACCTGCGGCTCCAACAGAAATAACTGCACTTGCTGACCCAACCCCACAGATCAAATATCAAGTGCAAGACTCCACACATCTAAGTACACACTGGCTCACTGTACTGCATACACACACATGCTCACAAAAGTCACACCCGTACCTTTGTGTGCGACACAAATAGTACAAATTTATATTCCTCACGCACTGGCCGCTATAAGCAAAACTAATATGCTAGTCAAGCTTTTGAGGTCAATTTAATTAAGTTCTAAATGGAACTGAAACATTTTCAAATCTAAAATCATCCCTCTTAACCGTGTGTAAATCTCAGTCCGCTAAGGAACCGAGGACTTGCAAAACGGCAAATTGCTTTGGATGTCATTTGATAATATGGGCCGATCCTCAGTGAAGATGAGAATATTGCTTGGTACACAAAACAGGCTCAGGCTTGGACGAGTCGGATCAGGGTGAGAGAAAGACGGCATGTTCTGAAAGCCCTCATGCCCTGCTTTGGGTTTTGGACTCAGCTGTAATTTTCCTACTGAATTTGTGGATTCTTGAGGAGTTGAGGCAGACATGTTTGTCCAAAACCTATGCGACCAGCTACTGTGGCCAGGATGGTTTGCTTTGTTTAAATAAACAAGGATTATTTTTTTTGTGGGTGTGTATTTTATCACCCACCTATTATATGTGACATGAACATGTTTAAATCTCATTTAAACAACATGACAGCTTTAGTAATTAGAGGGACTCTATAAATGCCTTCATAAGTGATTTCTGTCCGTGCTGAGGTCCAGTCAGCAGCTAGATTTTTCTCAGATTTGGTTAAAGGGCACAGGAAGTGTCTAGTTGCAGGAGTAATGGTTTGCACGGTTAAGGGTGCCGTTTGCTGACAGCAGTAAATGGGATCTCAGGATGCTGATGTCCAAGATGCATTGTGCACAGACTAATGGTTTTAAGAAGCTTGTAATTGGTGGTTGGCATGTTTATAGAACTGTATATCTAAATTACCATGCTACTGGTATGAATTTCTGGCGAGCAGCAGGATATTTCTCAACCTGCTCTTTGTGAAGTGTGTGTGTGAGAGAGAGAGGATATGGTTTTTAACATGATTAGGCAGCCAAGACCAAAAAGACAGTCAGGCTACTGTCTAAAGCTTCTGGCTGCTTCTCTTGTCTGCTAAAATATTATCCTTATCATCTTATTGATACGGTTTTCTTCATGAATGTTGTAAGATAAGACTCAGATCATGCTATAAGGACTGTTTGCATACCAGTTATTCTTTGCACGTGTGCTTAAGTTTCACTGCGCCCTTGTTCAGGCCCCTGTTGAATGGACATTCCCTTTCAGAGCGTTTTACTGACCACTGACAAACATGAGGCATCAAGCCATCACAGTTCTAGAGAGGGGATGTGAGGTCACACTGGATGTTTAGCAGATGTTTGCAGGTGTTGAAACTTGTTGCAGAATATGCAGGCATTATAATGGGCATGTGTCCTGGAACACAGATTCCCAAACTTTGGGGAAACATCACAATATTACAGTCAGTATGGTTTAAATGGTTTACATTTTTGTTTGTTGCATTCTGTTTTCTGGATTATATTTATTTTAATTTATTTTCAATGCATTTTTGAGGACACTATTCCATATTGCGATTTGATTAAGTATACGGCCCTACTATTGGTTTATTCATCCAAGATATAGGACATCTTACATAGATATAATATACAGAAAATTAAATTTTTGTGACTGGATTCTGTGATTCCGTTCATGTTTTTTGTCAAATCATTAGATAATATTTTAGATAACTTGCGTAGGCGTACTAGAAACATATTTGGCGCAAGTGCGCAAAGAGAGACACCAATGTTTAGCCAGCACATTAGAAGCATACATTAGCAATGTACAAACATACAATGCTGTTTTATAATGTTCTTGTATTATTTTGGCGGGAACAAGGGGGCAGTAGAGTTACTCTCAGTTGTCTGTGACAGAAAAATCGATGTTTTGTTATTTACATAGCTAGCAAGTTAGTATAGCTAGTACAACAGGAAAGTCTCTTCAGACAACAGTAGTTGATTTGAAAGATAAAGCTGACCATAGAAGAAGAGTTTACGCTCATATCTGCTAATAGTGCCCCCCTTGTGGCAACACTAAGAATGCAACATGCTTGTATTGTCTTATACGGTATATTGCTTTGTGAATTAAGTGGACTCAACTGGAACACACTCTCATGGCAATTTAGAACTATTTTACATATTGGCAAATTGGTGGCTGCTTTGTATAAACTTGTGCGAATTAATGTGTACGTTTTCATATGATCTGCTTATGCCGTATAGGTTTCCGTACAAATCACATCGTATAAATTAATACAAAATTGTAAAATAGTCATGTTTTGTTTTAAGACCAGGTTGTAAATGGAGCATGAAATTAAGCTAGATTTTAGTAGATAGATTTGTTTTGCTTTCATGTCTTTGTGTAAAGTATATTTAAGTCAACCTGAGTACAGAAACGTTTGTGAGAGAAGCAGTGCTGCTATCAATGATGCCTGTGTTTGTTTCTTTGTTGTCATATAGTGCTCATCTTTCTTCCCATCATCCTACACTTTTTTGTTGTTTTTAAAAGTAGCTATATCAGTTTGTCCCCACCCATTTACATGTGCTATGATTTCATTACTCATCATCAGGAGTGTGTGTAATGTAGAAGCTCAGCGCTCTTCCAAAAGCCAGACCTCTTTTGAGCGAGCAGCAAGACTCTTCGCTTACAAACAAACCCACAATGTCTGTAATACAGACCTGAGTCACAGCTCCATGTTTCATAGACCCTTAAAACAACACTAGTTATTGTATCAGTATTTTTTTCTACAGCCTGTGTCTGATGCTAGAGGCCTCTACGGTTAGCATTAGCATGACACTCGTTTGTCAGGTCAGAAAATGACCACCAAAGAGTGACGTTTCAAAAGGAAATTTACCCAGCGCGTCTCTGATGCGATGCCATGGTATCTGTGTGTGAAAGTGGCTTGTTAGTTGGAGTGTTGTTCGTGTTGTAGGTTTACTTTCTGATGAAGAGGGGGTTTCTGTGGTTGGCTGTGGCTGTGAACTTCACGCTGTCATCAGGGGGATTTTTTAGGCTGGTCAGGAAATGGTCACTGATATTTTATTTTAGATTATTTGTTCATGAGCATAGCTATCACTTGATCAGAAAGAGATTAGGAAAATAAGATCATTGTGGCCTTCCCCTTTCCACAGCAAGACAAGACAAAAATCCCACATTTAGATCATTCACCCATGCATATGGGTTGTTGTGCTGTTGACGTGTTATTCTGTTTTAAAGTTGTTGTTAAAAGGGAAGTGTGTGCTTTCTTAAGTATCTGTATTTATTTGTGTACAGATGCAGATATGTATATGTGGTGATTGAGTGCTTGTATCTGATTTCAGAGTGTGTATGTGAAGAAAACACACACACATGTACACAGATGATAATGAAGTGTCTGACATGTATAAACAGTGTTGAAATATTTAGCAAGTGTTGCGTGTTTAATAGAGCAGTCTATGGCATAACTTTGCACTTGTCTCAGTGAGCGGCTGACATGTTCACAGCAGAGCTCATCTAATCTAATCCTGTTCATCATAGCAAACACACATACACATGAACTTCAGCTCAGCCTCAACACATCACATCTATTTGCTCTCCTCTGAGAGTTTAACCTCTGGCCTCTCACCCACTGCTCTATAAAAACTCACTCATTCATGTATTCATTCACTTATTCATGCCTTCGCTACTCAATCAGTCCTTTACTAACTCCTACTAATTCATTTATTTATTCTCTCACTCACTCACTCATTCATTTATTCACTGACTGATTTTTTCATTCTCTTACTCTTACTGACTCATTCATTCATTCACTCACTCACTCATTCATTTATTCACTGACTGATTTTTTCATTCTCTTACTGACTCATTCATTCATTCACTCACTCACTCACTCATTCATTTTTACCTGTTCATTTGGTCATTCACTCAATCACTCACAAATTAATTCATTCACTGACTCGCTTTTATTACGTCTTAAATTGATTTTTCCATACTGCTGGTTCGTCTGGTCAGAGGAGAACTGGCCCCCCGACTGAGCCTGGTTTCTCCCAAGGTTTTTTCTCCATTCTGTCACCGATGGAGTTTTGGTTCCTTGCCGCTGTCGCCTCTGGCTTGCTTAGTTGGGGACACTTCATTTCCAGCGTTATCGTTGACATGATTGCAGAGATATTATTTAAACTGAGCTGGATGTTGACATCACTGAATTCACTGATGAACTGTCTTTAACTGAAAAATGAGTGTTTACTATTGTCACTTTGCATTATTGACACTATTTTCCTAATTAATGCTGTTCAGTTGCTTTGTCACAATCTGTATTGTTAAAAGCGCTATATAAATAAAGGTGACTTGACTTGACTTGACTTGACTCATTCATTCACTCACTCACAAATTCATTCAGTCACTATTTTTTTTATTCACTCTCTGACTCATTCATTCTTTTCTGACTCACTTATTCCTTCCTTCCTTACTTCCCTCCTTCCTTCTTTTCTTCCTTCATTTATTTGTTAACTCAATGACTCATTCGTTCAGTCATTTATTAACTCACTCACTCACTAATTTATTTATTCACTCACTCACTAACTAGTTCATTAATTCACTGAATCATCCATTCATTCTTCCTGACTCATTTATTCACTCACTCACTTTCTGGCTTACTCATTGATTCACTCCATTATTCATTCATTCATTCACTCACTCACTCACTCATTCACTCACTCATTCCTTCCTCCCTTCCTTCATTAATTTGTTCACTTAATGACTATAACTCACTCTCACTTTCTCACTCACTCACTCACTCACTTGTTCATTCATTCATGCACCCTCTTTCATTTACTCAATCTTTCTTCCATTCATTAATTCAATAATTCATTCATTCACTGACTGACTCAGTCACTCAGTATTTCATTTATTCAATTAATATTCCGTTAATATTCCATTCAATGTCCTTCCGATTCTGTCGTCATCCTTCTCTCAGCCCTGTGTCTTTCCTAGCTCATCAGCTCTATCTCTCTGTTTTTACACTCGCTCTCACTTCTCTTTCTCTGGGTCTCTATAGTCAAAAGGTGTGTGCTTGAAATAATGAGAGTGAGGCCCCTTTAACCCCCATCCTCTTACCACTCTCCCCATAGTATTTACACCTCATTAAACCTGAAATAGCTTTAATATTTAAAACATCGTGAACAGATCTCAACCCTCCCACCCTCAACACCTCTGGATTTTTCCCCTCCCTCGTCGCTTTCTCCCAGTTTAATAATCTACTTTCATATTTCCTTCCTCTCTATTAAAACCAAAATAGATTTCATATTTCACAAGTTAAACTTTTACTTTTTTCTTCTCGCACTCCATCCCTCATCCATTTCTTTTTCCTCCCTCTCTGTCCCTCGTCCGATGTGCCTCCCTATTTTCTTTTGATTGAGACTCACCATCCCACCAGATGTCCTTTACAGTTATCTTCTCTCTCTTTCGTTCTCTTGTTTCTCTGTTTCTTTCTCTCTCCCTCTGTCTCCCCCATGGCATTCTGGGTTGCCCCTCAATGTAGCTGAATGCTTGTTTGTTCTGGGGTAAGGCGTCATGTCGGACTGTCAGACAGAGTTCTTGTGTTCCACCTCACTCTATGCCATTCTCTCGCCTCTCTCTTCAGTCTCCCTCTGTTCCTCCCTTACTACAACAAGTCTCTTCAACTACAATAAAGTGAACCAGGCCAGATAATTAGGTATTAATTGGTCAGTGTATAGAATCTTTAAAGGTTAGTTTAAGCACAGGTAAAATGAGTGAAAGGGTAACACTTTAGTATAGGGATCAGTTCTCACTATTAACTAGTTGCTATGCCTATTATTAACATAGTGGCTGTTTATTAGTACTTATAAAGCACATATTCTGCACAACCATATTCCACATCCCTAATCTATCCTACCCAATACCTAAACGTAACAACTACCTTACTAACTATTTACAAGCAGCAAATTAGTAATTTATTGAGGCAAAAATCATAGTCAATGGTTTGTTAATAGCAAGAATTGGACCTTAAAATAAAGTGTGACCAATGAGAGAAATAACAACACTTATTATAGCATCTGTAGGAAATGAAGTCTTGCCGTTCGGTTACAAGATCCAATATTTGCTTGTATTTTGTGCATTAATTTGAACAGCTTTGAAAATAGTTGCAAAAATAATGTTTATCATACATGACCCTGAAAAATAGCCTGATTTGTACTAAAGAGACAACATTCAGGACTGTTTTGTGGTCAGATTTTATTGATTTGACAAATGCAGTTTAAAAATAAGCTTGGCAAACAGCTTCGGAATCTTTCTTCTTTCATGTAGTATTTGCAACAATTAGAAATAGCTGCCCCAGGGAGTTACCAAGATGGCCACCAAGTCAGCTGATTTGCCTAATTCTGAAAGGGAATATTCTGGGGTTTTTTCCACCTAATGTGAGTTTACTGTTTGTGTCAATTACAACAGTCAGAAATGTTTAAAAAAATTCAGAGAATAATCACGTAAAGTGCTGTGAGTATGTAGCAGGAAACTCTTCCTTTATATGTTGCTGTTGGTCAATTTATAATTTATCTAACCTTTATTTTTGTTGTTCACGTTTCAGGTTCACTAACTGTTTTTAGGTTCTTCCCACTGTCCTTGTCTCTCTTTCGCTCTCTTTGCTTGGAAATGACATGTCTGTCACACCTCCACACCTCCCACCTCTGTGTCTCACTGTCTCTTTGAAAGTGAACACTCTTGACTTTATCATGGACAGAAAAATCCAGACTTCCTCATGGTGGTGTTCCCTCCTGCTTCAGTGCTCTGGTCTCTGAGTACCCGACCCCTCCCAGAATCCTTTACACATGCACTATATATAGACACTTTGGCCTCTAAAACCAAGAGGTGCCTCAAGCCAGGACGCACCACGGTGTCTCGGCTTTGGCCAGTGAAGATGACGATGATAGCAATGCCATTTTCCAAAACGTAAGCACCCCCTGCCCTTGGAGCAGAATGCCCGAGCTACTCAGCAGAGATGGAGGGATGGTAGAAGGTTCCAGTTTTTATAGCAAATCATCCCCTTCCAGCTCCTGTGTTGTATCAGTAACAAAAGTGGCCCACTGCCCATCTCTGCCATCTGGGCTTCTCCCCAGTCTCATGGGGCAACACTGAAAAGATGCCCTGCCAGCAAAAATTTTCTTTGAAACAAAAGTTTGCACATGACAGAGGCACTTACATTTACTTTTCTGTGCTATTTTGGGGGACCGTTTGATTGATATACAAAGTAGATTGGATCTACTAAGTCCAGCCTAAAACTCAAATAATCTGCATGATCACCAAATCTCAATGTGTCTGTGCACCGTTGGTACTGTTACCACTAAGCCATGGTTCTGCCTTTTTCATCACTTGTTGGGAATCGGTCCAAAACCAATCCTCACCCACTTGGGTAAATATTTCCTTACATTAACCTGTTTGAGGGAAGACCATGGTCAACTGGTTTATTGCAAAGTAATAGATGTCTTGAGAGGAACACAATGAGACAAGCCACTTAGTATCGTGATGCGCTGTTTAATGGAGGATAATCCCATTAATCACAATGCACAGGGTGGGGGGAATGTGCTTCTCTCTCGTCACTCACCATCAGAATCAAAGCTGATCTCCGGATGCAGTGGATGTTACGGGGATTGTCCTGCTTTTATTCAAAAGCTTATGCTTGTGTTTCTTACCTTTTTTATGGAGAGGGCCTGTCTGCACTTGTGACAGACACAGAAGCATGTTTAGAAAGCTTGAAGCATTGGACAGATAAGAATGTATAAAGATCAGCTTTGAGCGTGTGGAAAGAGCTGGATCCTTGTGAAGACTTACAGAAAACGTTTGACCTCTGTCATTGCCAACAAAGGGTATATAACAAAGTATTGAGATGAAATTTTGTTATTGACCAAATACTTATTTTCCACCATAATTTGCAAATAAATTCTTTAAAAATCCTACAATGTGATTTTCTGGATTTTTTTTCTTCTCATTTTGTCTCTCATAGTTGAGGTATACCTATGATGAAAATTACAGGCCTCTCTCATCTTTTTAAGTGGGAGAACTTGCACAATTGGTGGCTGACTAAATACTTTTTTTCCCCACTGTAAATGGAGAAGGAATATGGCAAGTTGGATTTTGGAAAGCACAACTATAGGGCCCTATGATTTCTGCTATGTGAAAACGCAGACAGAATCGTGGAATCCAGTCAAAAAAATTAAATTTACTGTATAATGCGGAATGTCATGGAATTTGCCAAATTTTGGATGAATAAATCAAAAGTAGGTCACTTCATGAGCATTTACCATTTCTTTTGAGAAAAACGATCATCATATCCAGGAGTGCACATAAGTTTTTCGGACTGGTTCTCATAAGAGAACCTAGAGATTTGGTTTGGTCCTCACACTGCACATAGTGTAACCCATTAAATACAACTATAAAAAAGTAATTAATCGTAGTGATAATATTGTTGCACTTTATTTATTTAGTTTTTTTAAATAAAATAATAAACTAAATAATAAAGTGTGATAATACTATTATTTTTTCAAATAAAAAGGGAGAATTAAATACAAATACAACTATTTTATAGTAAACTTAAAAATAAAATGCGAATATTTACTTATTTTTTAAGATTAATTTTCATCATTTTCAAACTTAAAATCAGCAGGCTTTTATTTTGGTGGGGTTTATTTTAGCGCTGCCGACTGAAGCGCATCAGTGAATGAAATGTCAGTTTTGCATTGTGCTTTGAAAAAACAGCAGTGGGTAGCCTAGATTTATGCTTTCAGTTTGAATAGAAATCTTATACAGTATTATAGTTTGTCGATCTAAAATGGTAATTGTGCATTAACAGCTGTCAACCATGTCGATACGCAAATGTGCTTATTTACTCAGCACATTTTTTATTTTGGTCGCGCATGCGGACCTGTGTAACACTTATGTGCACCCCTGATCATATCATATACAAAAACAGAAACCTAAAGGTCTTCACAGCAACCCGTCAAAATAAAAGTTCAGTTTAACTTGAATGAACTGTGACCGATATTTTTTGACAAAAATCGTTGACAGTTAGCGGAAGTGAGAGAAAATGTTTCATGATAACATTGTAAAAATAAATATTTTGATATTTTTCTTACAAAAACGCATCGATTCACTACAGGAGGGCTTTATTCACCCCCGGGGCTGTGTGAGGCACGTTTTTTTTATGGACGGATGTGCTTTATTTGACTTCTTTTGGACTGTTGAAAAAAACACCCGTCCACTGCCATTATAAAGCTTGAAAGAACAAGGACAAATTTTAATATAACTCCGATTGGATTCATCTGAAAGAAGAAAGTCATATACACCCAGGATGCCTTGAGGGTGAATAAAACATGGGCTAATTTTCATTTTTAATTTCCTTTAAATTGTGTATGTTTCATGATTTCAATTAAATAGACATGCTTTTTTTATCAATACAATTTTATTTAACCATAAAACATAGTCTAGAAAACTTAAAACGGGAAAAAAAAGCTGAATCCAGAAAAATCAAAACAAAAAAATGTTATGAACTGAATTTAGAAAAAAAAATTTAATGGAATTTGGGAAAAAATAAAACGGATTCCATAGGGCCCTACAACTAGAACTGTTGGATCCCTGGACTTTTTGAAGTCACTGGTCATTTCATGTCGTCCAATTGCGTTACAGCGTGTCCAATCCTAAATCTGGAGGGACACTTTCTAGCAGAGTTTAGTGCCTAAATAAAGGTCTTCAAGATCAGTAGAACCTTTCAGGCGGGTGTGATTGAGCAAAACTCTGCAGGAAAGTGGCCTTCCAGGAACAGGATCGGATGCCCCTGTGTAACATAAACAGAACTTTTGGTCAGATGATCCTTGCAGGTTTTTTCTCTAAACCACGTTCCTGGAACCTCCCAATAATAGACATTTTGGAAGCTTTTCTTATCTGACCCAGCCATTTCAGATCTTGGGTCTCTAATAACAAGTTTATGAGTTTCTTTTATTAAGGGAACATCCAAAATGTGTCCTATTGGGGAATCTCCAGGAACAGGGTTGGAAGCCACTGCTCTGTGTCCTTGAGATGCACTTTCCCAATTATGTCCAATCTTGCTCCTGGAGGGCCAATCAAGGTCTTCAGGATTAGTAGAACATGTGTTGGGGCGGATTTTAGCTAAACTCTGCAGGACATTGGCCCTCCAGGAACAGGATTGTGCACCCCAATCAATAGATTTGCAGCGGTCTGTGATGACTGTAGTTGGTAGCCACCATAAAAACTGATCACTGAGAGACAGGGAGAGAAAGAGGACAGTGTTCTGGGACATGATTATACGCCTGATAGGATATATCTCTGTTTGTCCCACGTTTAGACACTCTGAGTAAGTCTTTGATTGTATACGGGTTTAGACTGTGCATTAACTCCAGGCAGACTGCTGTGGATGAAGAGGGTAATAGGTACATGTGTGTGTGTTTGAGAGTGTGTAAAGGGGTTAGAACACCACCAAACCGTCAAACTTCCCCATTCAGGGCAGGACAACGCCCTGCTGTTTGTTTTCTTCTGCTGTATTTTACTCCGCGGCTTTTTCTTCCTCTTCTGGTTTTACGGGGGGTTTCTGTTCTTTATAGACAAACCCCCACCCTCTTCTGCTCTCTACCCTCCAGTCAGACCGGTTTGAGCATAGAGAGAGAGACAGAGAAAGGAGAGAAGAGGAAGAAGTGAGCTGTTTGGACAAACAGACGCCCCGGGCAGGATGTGGAGGTTTGCTGCCCTCTGGGTGTGTCGGATTGGCCCTGCTACACAGACACGCACACACACAACCGGCGTGGGAGGGCAAAATCTCCCTTCCTCACACACACACTCATTCTTCAACCCCACACCCTCTCCAGCTCCTCTCGATCCTCCACCCATTGTCCTCCCCTCACCTCCTCCCTGTGGCTGCACCCTGCTCTCCCTCGCTCCTAAATAAGTAGAAGTTTAGGGGAGAGGGCGTTAAAGGTGCAAGGGGAAATTCCTATGTGTGCATATGAAAGTGGGCAATGGCTGATACATGAACTGTAGTTACAGCACCACAACTGCATGTGTGCTAAAGATGATGATGTGTGTTGTAAGATGTGTTATATGTGTGTTATATGTGCTGTAGAAACAGGTGTGATATGTGTGTGGGAGGGGGGACAACTATATATATTCATACAAATTTGTCCCTACAACCTAAATAAATGGGTGTGCTTTAACTGTTAAATGTCTTTAACTGTTAAATGGTTCATATACAGTATAAAGTTTTTTATTATTTTTTTTATTATTAAATTATTTCCTTTTTACTACTACTGTTATTATTAAAACTGCAAAAAAAAGTTTCCTTTAGAAGGACGATTAGAATTTGGGTTGATTCATACATTTTTGAAAAACGTACCATTTTCAACTTCTGTATCGTTTACCAGACAAAACATACAAATGAAAACAGAAAGAAGCTTTCTCTATTAAAGGGATAGTTCACCCAAAAATGAAAATTCTGTCATTAATTATTCACCCTCATGTCGTTCCAAACTCGTAAGACCTTCATTCATCTTTGGAACACAATTTAAGATATTTTTGATGAATTCAAGAGCTTTCTGACCCTGAATAGACAACAATGCAACTACCATGTTCAAGGCCTAGAGAGTTAGCAAAGCCATCGTTAAAATATTCAATGTGACATCAGTGGCTCAACTGTAATTTCATGAAGCTACGAGAAAACTTTTTGAGCCATCAGTGGCTCAATTTACTGTTGAGCCACTGATGTCACATGGACTATTTTAACGATGTCCTTACTATCTTTTTTGGCCTAGGAACATTTCAGTTACATTGCTGTCTATGCAGGGTCAGAAAGCTCTCGGAGTTCATCAAAAATATTTTAATTTGTGTTCCGAAGATGAACGAAGGTTTTACGGGTTTGGATCGAAATGACGGTGAGTAATTAATGACAGAATTTTCATTTTTGGGTGAACTATTACTTTAATGGCTTTTTATACATTTGCTTGAATAATTTTTTAAGCAACATAAATATTTAATTATATTATAGATTAGGAGTTTGTGGTATACTAGTTTAAAAGGGAAAAAAACATGACTAGTCACATGACATGTACAACTTAATTCTGAACTGAGAGAACTGAACTGAGGACCCATGAACGAAGATGGCAGATTTCAAATTATGTACTTCCTGCACCAGCCAAGCAATTGCTGCTGAAATGAATGGAAATGCTAACAGATCTGTAGTCATTACAGTTTGCTTTATGTAAACACAGGTGAAGTCTACAGTATGTCATTGTGTAGATATCTAGGTAAATGCACGTGTGTGTGTGTGTGTGTGTGTGTGAAGGGGGTGTTAGTATTAATGCATGGAGGATACAAATCTCTTGCATGTCCCCAATTGTGCTCCATCAATTCAGTGTGTCACTTCTGTTTTCTTTCAAATAATGGACTGCAGTGACTGTGTGTGTGTGTGTGTGTGTGTGTGTGTGTGTGTGTGTGTGTGTGTGTGTGTGATGGAATGCCCTTGAAGAGATGCAGTATCTTTGGGCGTGAGCTTCACACCGTCAGAAACATTCCCTGGCTTCTGTTTCATGCCCAACACACACACACACACACACACACACACACACATTCAAACTCAGGCACACAGTAAAAGCAGCATTCAGTACAACTCTTGTACCGAAGTGGATTTTGTGGACCAGCTCACTCAGTGACAGCGGTGTGAAGTTAACGGCTCCCTTTTCGGAGAAAATGGCAGGAAGCCGGCAGATTGCCCCCCCTCCCACACACCTTTTTCTCTCAGAGGTATTGTGTGAGGTGAGAGAGAGAGTGAGAGAGGTGTCACCGTCCTTCCCCTGAGGCGATCAGTATGGAGGGTCTGGGCTCATCACCAGCTTGGCTCCAAACAATCAGGACCTCACGGCAGGAGCTGCGCACACACAAACACGCCCCTTTCCACCGAAACAGTGCTATAGCCAGGCCGGGGGAGCTGAGCTGACCACTCTCACAAGCAGCTTATCTGTCCAGTGACTACTGAGTATGTTACTCAGTTGCAGTCTTTTTTAACAGGTTGCAGATAGTGTTAAGAACATAGTTAAAAATATTTCTTCAACACTGCAGTACGGAATATATGACCCTCTAGCGATTGAGGTTTAAAACAGTTACTGGTGGAGAAACTTTTGTTTTGGTAATTATGTGAGTTGATTTTTAGTGCAGATTAATATGATTGTTTTAAGCGTGTAACCGTGGTTACAGGTGATAGTTGTATCTGAGTGAATGTCGCTAATGACATCAAAACTAATACAATATTAAAAATAAAAAGTTAAATATCCATAAATAATGTCTTTTGGGTCCGTAACTGTACATGGGCTGTAATTCTCTTTCATTTACCTACTTGTACCAAAGATGAATGACATGAAACTGGTCATTCCTGGCTCAAATTCTAAATCATTATTATAAGCTTACCGTTGTGAATTAGGAAACACTTACTTTTTAAGTACTTTCTCATTAATTGATATATGTTTAGATGTTAAAAATATATATATATAGAAAATAAAAAAATCATCCGTATTGCAGCTTTAATTTAATTTCATTCTTCATGCCATGAGAAACTGGCTTTGATTTAATAGGAATACTTTTATAATGCACAGCAATCAACTCAACTCACAACATTTGCAAATATGAAAAACACACACAAATTCAATTTCATCCAAAGGAAGTAAATAAAGTGCAAACAAAATAGAATTAGGGTGTCTGTTGCATTGAGCACTTCCAATGAATAGATATGAATTACTTATTTGAGTTTAAATTATTATTACTTTTACACATAATTAAATATGTAAGAGAGAAAAGACAACAGATTGAACAAACTAGCTCAGCTATGAAAGAAAATCGGTTGCCTGTGTCGTCAGTCAGTTACACAATTTCATTATAAACTTACAACAACATGTAGAATCCCATGACTGACCAATCAGAATTGAATATTCCAGAGTGCAGTGCACTACAGAAACAGGATAAAGATAAGTCTGATGTCTTTCTCGATTCTGTGTTTGGCTTTATAAAAGAATTCACCACAAACTTGAAGCAGTCTCACTTCAAGGTTTGTCCTCCTCTCGCCTCTTGCTCACTCTCATTCTTTTACCCCACATCCTCCTTTTTTTCTTTTTTTCTGCTGGCACAATTATGGAGAAAAAGGACAGAAGGAGGAGGATGTGAAAAGAAAGAAGTGGGAAAAAAGGGAGGAGGAAAGTAGGAGAGACAGAGAGATAAAGTTGGGACACTCCGGCCCCTCTGTCTCTGATAACTGGCTCCAGAGTCTGTGGGGGTTAGGGATTCCTGTCTGCTCTATCGGGCAAACACACACACACACACAGATCCACCCGTCCTGCATTCCTGAGACCGCATGAGGAAGCGGCCGTTACTGTCCTCCCAAACAGTCCATTTCTTTCCCCCTCTCGCTCCACATCCATCCTCTCTATCCCTCTATTTTTCCACCACTTCCAGCCTCCATTCCTTCTCTTCTGAGGAATTACAACTATGAGGTCAATTATGTCTCTTTCCTTCATTTGCTATTTTCCTCATCTTAACCGCTTCTCTCCCTCATCTTCTTTCTATCCTCTGGTCCCCTGCGCTCCCTCTATGTCTTTCCATCTCCTTTATACGGTCTTTCTCTTTTTCTCCTATGTTTGTTACCAAAATCTAGTTAGCCTTCATATTTGGCCATTTTAAAACATCAGAGGTGCACACCCAAAGCAAAGTCTGCTCCAGAAGTTAGTTACTGACATTAAAATGGGAGAAGGAGAAAAAACTCCAAAAATCCAAGTTGGCAGATAAAGTTGACAGTAGAAATAAATATAAATATTTAAACAGTTGGCTATTTTACACAATATTTGTGTGTGCTGTTTGTCTTATGGTTATAGACTTATTTGATCATATTATTAGCTTAGCAGCTTGCTAATTTTAAAGTCTAGTGGTATTTATGGGTCATAGTTCAGGGTATATGCCATGCTTAATTGAACTTGAATGAAAATTAGGCTTTTAAAGAATAATTGACCCACAAATTAAAATTCTGTCAGGACCACTATCGTCAAAATGATAGATACTTAGCATAAAGTTTGGTTTGGCAGTATGGTTCTGTTCTGGGCAAAAAACCTCCCTGCCCATCCATGCAGCCTGTCATGAATGAGCAGGGAGAGCAGCAATAATAACCCCCCCAGGGTTAACAGAACAGAACAAGGCAGATATCATTAATGTACTCAATGATATTTAAGTGTAACACTTCATTCAAGATAAAAGAGTCTGATTAGCAAGGAATATCAGAAAGCTAAGTCCTGACTGTGGCGAAAGGTGGAGCTGGGGATGGAGGAGGGTAATTTGCTCCGAAGCAAGCTGAAAAGCTGCTGAATATTACTGAATACAGCTTATATAGAAATGCCGCGATAGGTGTCGTATTCCTATAGGTAGATGTGATCAGCTGAGAATCAGCTGATGCAAACTTGACTCACGTGACCTGCCAGAACTAACGCTAAAGCTTAAAAAAGCTAAAGCTTTTGTCATTACTTACTCACCCTCATGTCGTTCTAAACCTGTATGAGTTTCTTATGATATTTCTTTCTTAAGATATTTTGAAGAATGCTTGTAATCAAACAGTTGATGGTCCCCATTGACTTCCATAGTATTTCTTTCCCTACTATGGAAGTCAGTGGGGACCAACAACTGTTTGGTTCTTCAAAATATCTTTTCTGTTCAACATAAGAAAGAAACTCATACAGGTTTGGAATGACATGAGGGTGAGTAAATGATGACAAAACTTTCATTTTTGGGTAAACTATTCCTTTAAGTATAGACATGAATCCTCAATTAGCTAAATTAAATATGGTGTTGTATCTGTCATTTCCTTCAGAATAAAACTGAAATCGTGATGTGACAGCACGATTATCAAAATCTCAAGGGCTGCTATTTGTATAAAAATATGTCTCTGAGCGACTTGAGTAGTAAATGCTGCTTCTCAAACTCATCTCTGCAACTGCTCTGAGTTTGGGTAGCTTATACTTGTAATGAGAAGCGCCAAGAAGCTTCCTGTGGTTTTGAGCTAAAATTGCCAAATTGTGCAGCCCTACAAACAAGCATTTTATTTTTTTACACCATTTTTTATTTTATTTTAAATTGCAATCAAAGTTCAATTTTTTCCCCCAAAATCATGCAGCCCTAACAGTTGTCTGTGTAGAGAGCTGACAGCACAATGGCTCAATAGATTGGAACAGAGCTATTTTCATACATTTTCACTCATCCCTTCTTTCTAGCTCAGTTCTCTCCGCTCATGCCCCAGTCGCGCTCTGTCATTAGCTCTGATGCGTTCTGATGAGGCTTCACAGAGAGAGTGTGTAAAACTGTGTGGCGTATTACCCACATGTCAACGGGGCCAGCTCTGTGGCCCCCACCACAAGTGGAAGAGGAAGTGACACGTCAGCTAGCTTAAATAAAACCCTGATTCTCTAACTCTCCGTCCGTCATACTCTAGAGGAGGACATGATTCTGCTGATTTGATCACATGCAATTAATTTCAACGACCCAACTCTCCTCTGGCGAGAGGGAATAAGACACTTCCGTTTTACTTTCTTCCCCTCTCTTTTCTCTTTCCCACTCTTGCCCCTCCTGAAAACCTCCTTATTGTTCCATTTTAGATCGGTGCGTCAGTCACGGTAACCTTGTACAGAGTTATATTAAGATTCCAGCAGATCACACACTAGCCTGCGTCTCTCATTGTACTAATGAACTCTTCTGCTTACTGAAGAACTGTCTTAATATGTAGAACATCTACATGAAATGTTGTTGCCATGGAGCTCCAGTGACTATGCGTGGCAGACGCGCACATTTTGCACGAGGTTGTATGACGTGTTTTGACAGTGGCAGGATTACCGGTTCTCGGAGGTCCCCTTATAATTGGGGATGTTTTTATAGTTCAATGACCTATTATACGTCAAAAGATCAAGGGAATTTTGGTTTCTCAGGTTATGACCCCTTTAAGATTTCAAGATCACGTGCAGTCCCATCATCTCTCATTATAAATTGTTGGCTCTCGCATTCACTTCCACTGTGTCGAGTTGAAATGTAGAACCCTCCTGTTGCCATGGAGCTCCATTGACCATGTGGATCTGCAGACTGCATGTCGGTCACATGGAGTTGAAGTTGTATGGTGTGTTTTGATAGCTGTAGAATTACCTGCGGAACTGGGAATTTGTACATGAATGATCATTCAATACAATCATTTCTAATGGTTTATTAAAACATTGAGTGGCTTTTGACCCGGTCGACACTGCTGACGATGAGGTTTGAGGTTTTTTTGTTTGGAATCGTATCGTGTGTCAGATAATCTGACATTTAAGTACTCTATCTGATCGCCTTATCCGCCTGAAGACCTGGCGTCTCCCTCCTGCTCATTTCTCCTTAGGCTTTCCATTTGGCCTCATACCTGGAGTCTGTCTACACTCTTATGGCAGACCTTTACGTCTGTACTGACCACTTTAAGTTTTAATTCTCGCTCAGTCGCTCTCTGAGCTTATTCTTCTGGCTCCTGTGTTCTTCTTCGCCCAAGACAGAAGTTACCAAGGATACGGCCATACAGCCAAGCTTGATACAGTTCATGATGAGTCAGATGTATATACAGTAATCGTGGGACAGGACACATACACATGTAGGCCCAGTTTACACATATTATTAAAATCCAAAGTTGTCATTTGCTCTCTGTTTAACTTGTATAATTTTACATGTTTCAGAGTTAGGATATTGAGTGAGAAAAAAATGTAGGGCATGACCAGAAACCGTTAGCACATTTAGCCCAGAACAGATGTTAATACCAGGTGTAAACATTTATGATAACCTATTATTTATTTATTTTTTTGCCACTTTTTTGTCAAGGACAGGTGAGATAATTCGAAATTACTGGGGGGGGAAATGGGGATGGGAAATTACTAAAGCCACAATTAAACTTGGGAATTGTCTGGACAGAAATGCACCGCCAGGCCGTGTCTCCATTACTGTCAAATTTACAGTAGTTTGACCTCATTCAAAGTGTCTGTCAGCAGACATTCCTCAAAGGTACAACACACTCCAGCGTCTATCAGCTGTGTGGAAACTTTCTGTATGAAAAATGTTTGTAATGTGTATGTTCAAGCTCCAAAATTAAGTCGCTAAGTGCCAAATGTTAGTAAAATTGTCTCCATTTGGCTGGTAACTTTATTAGGATTTGCAACATTATACGTGGCTTAAATTGAACTGTAAGAAAGATAGTCTGACTTTTCACTGATGTAAGAGACTTAGCGACATAGGCCTATCAAAGAAGACTTTTAATAACATTTTTCCTCAGTAAAAATTATCTAGTGTGGTGACACATACTATTTGTGCAATATTCCTCCCATTAAGCCACGAATATATTAGGGGGAAAAATCATGATGCATCTTCATGTTTTATGCAGTTTCAGAGAGACTGAGACTCATCTCATATATGATGCTGTGAATGACCTGCGTTGTTTGTCACAAATATATAAGGGAGTTAAAAAAAGCTTTAATATTCCATTATACAACAGTTAGTTCCGGTCCTTGAATCTGATTGGTTGTGCAGCGTTCCAAGAGTGCTGATATAACAGTCCAACAACACTGGGTCTTTTTAGTGTTTGTATGGCTCTGCTTATCTGTGTTTGCATGTTTCCGACTGTCAGCGTGTTCATTAATAAATTTTTCAGTGACTGTTTCTGTAGGTTGTAACATTACAACAGTGGGAGGCCTCTTTATGAGTGAGGCAATCATTCATTAAACTGATTTGTGCATACACACTGATTTATTCGGGAACAAAACAATTGGCTTTCTTTAAAAGTGAGTCATTGAATCATTCACTCAACCAATTTGCTTAAAAACACTGATCTGAATATTCCTACTTCACTACTATATAGTAGATGAAAAATAGCATGTGAAATGAGTAGCATGTCCAATTTCATAGTATTCATAATACAGTAGGCAAAAAGTAACTGGATGACCTAGTAATTCTGACAAGATTCTGAAGTGTGCATCTGATGAACACTTTACGATCACATGAGGCCACAGAAATGTTGTGAATGGCAGGGAAGTGACACAACTGATGGTACAGGTGCATCTCAATAAATTAGAATGTCGTGGAAAAGTTATTTAGTTTATTTCAGTAATTCAACTCAAATTGTGAAACTTGGCTCAATTTTGGCTCACATTTAACAAAAACCCACCAATTCAATATCTCAACAAATTAGAATATGGTGACATGCCAATCAGCTAATCAACTCAAAACACCTCCAAAGGTTTCCTGAGCCTTCAAAATGGTCTCTCAGTTTGGTTCACTAGGCTACATAATCATGGGGAAGACTGCTGATCTGACAGTTGTCCAGAAGACAATCATTGACACCCTTCACAAGGAGGGTAAGCCACAAACATTCATTGCCAAAGAAGCTGGCTGTTCACAGAGTGCTGTATCCAAGCATGTTAACAGAAACTTGAGTGGATGGAAAACATGTGGAAGAAAAAGATGCACAACCAACCGAGAGAACCGCAGCCTTATGAGGATTGTCAAGCAAAATCGATTCAAGAATTTGAGTGAACTTCACAAGGAATGGACTGAGGCTGGGGTCAAGGCATCAAGAGCCACCACACACAGACGTGTCAAGGAATTTGGCTACAGTTGTCGTATTCCTCTTGTTAAGCCACTCCTGAACCACAGACAACTTCAGAGGCGTCTTACCTGGGCTAAGGAGAAGAAGAACTGGACTGTTGCCCAGTGGTCCAAAGTCCTCTTTTCATCTTTTCATGATTTAAAAAAAAAAACTGAGTTATCTGTTTTTGCAAATAAACTTAATATACAGAACATACTTTTAGTGATTGTGGGGCAGTTGCTAATTCAAAATAAGTATCTACTCAGAGAGTCTGCGATTTTGTATCAGTGAGTCATTCACTGAACAGATTCATTCAAAAACACTGATTCATGAGTGAACCATTGATGAGTGAATCATTGAGTCATTTACTGAACTGATTTGATCAAAAACACCAAGACTGTGTTGCTCAAAGATGCAAAGGTTAATTCTGTGGTGGTTTTGCTTGGTACTTTTTCATTGGCTGAGTAAAAATAGACAAAGTAACTCTCAATTTTGACTCAAAAATTAAGTTACTGAATATTATCTTCTTATTTAACTGTAGTATTAAAAAGCATGGCTGTGATTGTACTGATATTCAGGCCAACAGCACTTTTGCTCATGTGATTTAACTTGATTGACTGTTTTTTTTTTAGTCACTAAATCATTCACTCAACCAATTTGTTCAAAAACACTGTCTGCATCCAAATATGTCTGATTTAGTATATCCAAATTCACAGTATTCATAATACAGTGGGCCAAAAGTACCCGGATGACCTACTGCTTAGGTAGAGATTCTTAAGTGCACATCCAGTGGATACTATCCCATAAGGCTGTAGGAGAGGATTTGTGAACGGCAGTGAATTGACACAGCTGACACTAGTAGGCCACATAACAATGACAACATGCAGTGATGCATTTCTGATAAAGCAATCGTTAAGAACTATTCAGAACAATTCACATTGAGATTCATTTTAGACTTTGTGTACGTGTGTTTGGACATCTAAAAAGGGCCGGTCCTGTTGCCTTACCCTGATTTCTGGCCTGTGCTCTGGATTTAGCGTCGGTCACACCCTCCCCAGAGTCGTGCTTTTAGCACAAAGCCCTGCGTGTTTGCTTCCCCTCTCCACCCAGCATTCCATTTTCCCCAAGATCTCCTCTCTCCCACTCTCTCCAGCCCTCCCTTTCTCTCTCCGTCTGTCTTTCTCTCTCTCTTACGCCCTCTCTCTTTCTGCCACTCGCACTTTCTGCCACTTTGTGCTCCCTCTCTCTCTCTGCTTTGCTAAGCTGCATTAACTCACCAGATTACCTTGAGCCCTGCAATCCTCCACTCCCCCTCTCCACCTCCACCCCTGCTCACGCTCATCCTCTCGTCTTCTCCGTCGCCCACTCAACTCCCCCCACTATCATTACCCACACTTCTCCTCTCGTCTTTCTCCCTCCTTTCTAGCCTTCAGGGTTTGTTTGATTTATTTTTCCTCTATCTATCTCTCTCTCTCTCTCTCCTCGGAGGTTGTGGCCCGACTAGTCCCTAAGATTTAACAGCAAGAGAGAGAGAGAGAGAGAGAGAGAGAGAGAAATAACAACCTCTCTTTTACTTTCCATCATGCCTCCTCTTTCTTAGTTTTTTTCCCCTCTCATCCCCCTCTCCCACACTGCTTTTAAATTGCCTCTGAATTCTTCGGCTTTTTTAGTGCCTCCCTCCCTCCATTCCTTGGAAATTACTTTTTACCCTTTCAAACTCCAACCACGCTGAGGAAGCAGGCCTGACCTTCCCCTCCCTACCCATAAGCCCGCTGGACACATGGGTGGCGTGTGTATGTTTACATACATGTGCGTTTGCTGTCCCGAGGGGCTGTTTATCATGGCTAATGAGTGTGTCTGATGTGACGATGTAGTAGATAAGAGTTAAACGCGACAGCTTAAACAGCTCTCTGTGTGTCTTATCACCGAACAAAAACAAACTCCACGCTGTGTGTGCGCAAACCTGATCCCTGTGCGAGATGGAGAGCGTCCAGGGACACCGCGAAACCGGCTGAAACAAAAGACAGTGTTGAGTTTCAGCCGGGGAGGGTCGTAATCGCCACAGCAGCTGGAACAGAGGGTCACGGGGTCAAACCCTGTCAGCTGACCCTTTTCTCTCGGCCTTTCTGTGTTGTTCTCTCGTTTATTGTGCTTTAATAGACATTCGCCCAACCCCATCCCCTCCAATAACCATTAACACGCACAGATCACACACTCTCCACGCTCACAAAAAGCTCTTTCAGAGACGAAGCCCGCATTCAGTGCTGCACCACAAGGTCTTACATTAGCCACTACACGTGTGCTTGTTCGTGTTCCTGAATGCATATTTTCTCATGCCGAGAGTTTACGTTCTTGCGCACAATAAACAGATACGTTTGAACCAGCGGACACCCACGCGCAGACGCACACACCATCACGCGCGGACACAAAGCCAACACCGTGGGTCCGCCTATTTGTGTCTACTCTTAAAAGGGTGTTTTATTTAGCATAAATGTTGAAGCCAAGAGTGCCTGGCTGCCATGGCAACCACATTAAACTGAGATCCCCTTTGCAAGAAAGAATCAAACTGATTCAGCCGTTCTCTTATGAGGGGAACGGGGGACAATACGCGCCATTATTCCCACTGTAATCTCACTCAGTGTGACACAACACTTCAATCAGTGCCCATTAAAGCTTTCGGATTACATACGTGAACAAAGATTCCACAAGCGTTCCTCATTCACTTAAGCTGCTATCTAAAACAAAGGCGTAACAATGCCTCCTGTATCCCGGCGTACGTCTTGAGTGGGACGTAATAACGGCAAATAATCTCGAATGATATGAATTGAATGAAATAGTATTTCAAATATCAGCATTCATTGATAGTATGTTATGCTGTGTAGTATATGGTGAATAGCTAGTGCCATCAGTGAATACCTGAAGGCTCTCTTAAGGCTCTTTGCAAAGATTTTTGCACCGATTTGCCATATAGAAGAGTCAACGTTAGTTGCTGAAAGTCAGTCTGCAAAATTGGGTAGTTGAAGTTGACAGATTTCACAGAAAATCACGTAGTGTTTAATAGGCACCGATTGTTTACCTTCAGAATTTCAGTCCATCCAGTCGGTGGATGTCAAACATGATTTTAGAACACATATTGTTTTCATTTGTCATCGTGTTCTAGAGTTCGTTGTTTTGGAACAACTTGAAAGTCTGGTAGTGTGTGATCCTCAATCGTTTATTTGTATGATGTCCAGTTTTTCTCGCTAACCATTTACAAAGTCGGCAAGTGTATGATTCCTATAGTGTTTTAAAATCTGTTCAGTTTTTAAAAGTTGTGTAGTGTATTCCAGCCTTTACAGGATTTTTATACAGTGAATGTCCGTAAACCTATTAGTTTTTCTGTTTTCTGTTTAGAATCAGAATAAAGTGATGCCTGATTAAATGAGTCACTCTTTTGGGGTGTTTCTTTGCCATGAATTGGCCAATTGGGTTAGTAAATTGGTTGGGGTTTCTCTCATGCACTGAATCACTTGAAACGGATTCTCAAGCAGTAAAACTGGCAACTTCAGAATACCGAGAAGGAAAAGAGTTGTGGATGAAGTGGAGTATTTATCTGCAATCATTTAAATCAAACATGCAAAAGCCCAGTGTCTTTTACCAGCCACACTTGTATTACATTTAACATTTGCATGCTGTAGGTAAAGGCATTTTCTGACTAAAGTATAAGAACACTAAAGAAAGAAAGAAAGAAAGAAAGAAAGAAAGAAAGAAGCAAACAAAATAGTGAACACTGGATTAATGGCTGCTGAAAATTCAGCTTTGATATCAGGGGGATGAATTATATTTTAAAATATTAAAATAGAAAACACATTTTAATCAAATAAATCCAGCCTTGGTGAGCATAAGAGAATTTAACCAAAAAAAGTTTTGAATGGTAGTGTATCTAAGTACTATAATATTACCATGTGATACCCATATTACATTTAGATGTATACATTTGAAGAGAAATATATTAAATTCATTTTAAATCAAATTTTAAGGGGTTTCACTGATCCCCTTGATCCCTCTTGCACCCCCCTGGAGGTCCCCGGGCCCTTTTGAAACTCACTACTTTGGAGATGCTTTTTTTATTTTTATTTTTTATAAATACACCTTTGTACTTGTTTGGCAGTTTGTGCACTTTACACATGCTAAGCTGGTACTTTTTAAATGTTTATTTCTGTTATGCATGTTTATGACCCTGCATATCTTCCCAGCTGTGACTAATGGTACCAGATGAATCAGAACTGGCTCTGCTCATGCTGTATGTGCTCCTGCTGGAACAGCAAGACTCTCCTATAGGTTTCTATATGTGTTTGTAAACCTTCTGTGCCCGAATTGCCTGTTGATGTCTGTATATGAGACAGTATCATCTTGAAAACTCGTATTCAGACCCTTGTGTTGTCTGTAGGCTGTTTCGGTTTCCTCACACATTAGTGTAGAGTGTGTGTTTGTACATTTAGATGTGTATCACAGCGGGCTCATAACGGCTCTGGGAACGATCCCTCCTGTATCTCATGTTGAGTGGGACGCAATGAACGGTGAGATATTAGAGCGCAACGGAGTGGAATATGTGGTGTTTAAAATAACGGCATGCATCAGTATTGTGTTGGCTGTAATGTGTTTGTGTTGGGCGAGAGGTCGGGGCAGGTGTGTAGGGGGAGAAATCGGGGTCAAAGGGGCGATTTGCTCCTCTCTTCATTGTGGGTGTCTGGTCTTGGGGCATTTGGGAGCAGCGAATCCATTTTATTGATTGACTCCTGTGGCCCCTGCCCACAGATGAAAAGTGAACTTATCTAATGAATTCCCGCTTCCCATCTCCCCACTCCCCCAACTTAATTAACTCTGCCTGTGTGTTTGTGCGCACAAGTGTGTGTGTGTGTGTGTGTGTGTGACCTGTCCACTCTGCTCATTTCTTTCTCCTGCTTGTCCTTTTTTTCATTTTTCTGCTCACTTGTCAACAATATCTCTTTCCCATCTACAACTAGACTGTTATTATTGCAATTTAAACCAGTTCCTAATAAAGTTACCCAGCCAAACTTCATTTTATTACTTGCTAAAACAAATTTTTATGTGTATAGCGCTCAGTAAGTGTTCATTTTTAAACCTGACTGCAAGATAGGCATTGTTTGAGTAGACTGTTTCGAAACTATAATTACTTTTGCAGTTTAATTTGACTATTCAAACCCACATTTCCCACCTGAGCACCAAGGCTCAATGTGTCCAGACCATGCATGTTAACCACTAAGCCACAGGTCCAACAATATGTGTTTGATTTATTGTGTTTTTTTTTATGTAGACCCATTTACACACTGAAACTCTTGCACGCACGCGCACATACACACACACACACACACACACACTATTTTTGGCTGATCTTATGATTGTTTCTAAAGCTCTGAGTCGGTGAGGGTCAGTTGTATGATGGCTGCAGCCATTAACACACTTCTCCCCTCACAGACTTACACACACCTCTCTGAATTGCTTTTAATCCGCTGGTTTTAATGGAATGTTCCCCTGTGGCAATTGAGCTACACACAGGCAGACAGATATTCATGAACACACATTCAACATTTCTTAAAGAAAGAATTACATCTACACAGAATCCATGAATGAAAAACATTTACATAAATTATGGATTGTACAAATTCAAATTTAGAAATTATGAATTAATGTTGAAATCATCTTGTTTTTAGTGGCGGACATCTCCCACTCTCTTTTTCTCTCTCTATCTGTTTCTCTCTCACCTCCACATTTCTACTTCCTCTCTCATTTCTACATCTTCCACATCCTCCCTCTTATTCTGTTTCGCAATTACTTCTTTCGGCACCCGAACAGTGAGAATAAGACATGCTCTCTCTCTATGGACTTGCAGCATATAGTGGTATTCTGAAATGACTGCCACATTGCCAGGTCCAATCTGATTGGCTGGCTGCTATGTAACTTCTATGAGTCAGAGAGCACCAGTCCACCATGAGACAAAGTCATGTTTGCAAGTCACAAAGTTTGCCAGATTAGTGGTTTCCTATGGTTGAGCTAGATAGAATAGTTTTTGCATAGTGGCAAGTTAAATAGATATTCCATAAAGTCGGTTGTGGACCAACACTTGTGCAATTATTTCAAGACTCATTTCCTCTCCAATTAATTTTTTTCTATCAACTTAGGATGGTAACAATGATGTTAGATAAACTCACCCTTAAATAACATTTAAAACAAAACAAATTGTGGTTGGTTGCCTTACATGTTGGTCAGACCAGTCCAGTTCCTGTCTAAATGGGTGGTTCTTGGCCAGAATAAACTCTAAAATGGATCAGGCTGTATGGTTTTACATATTCTATGATTAACAAGCATTTCATTTTAATTTAAAAATAATTTAGAATCGAAAATGTCAGGGTGATTTAACTGATATCGTAATGGGGAAAAAATCATTAAATTAATCAAATTCTTGAAATGAAAACCTGAAGTAATTTGCCATTTATTATTATTTCTTAAAGTATATTAAGAAACTGCTTCCCTGCTTATTAATATTTGAAAAAAATGACATAGAGGGGCCTTGTGGAGACCCTCAAGACTGTGTCAATAAGTCCTTTTTGAACTTCTTATAACATGACAAGGTATGTTTAGGATGTAAATGTCATTACGGTTCAAACCCCATCACAAACTTCATATATTTATAAATTCATTACATTGGTAAAATATATTTTTTACCTACTCACATATATTCAAGGTGTGAGGAAAATGTTATTTCTGTTTACTTGATGGTTACACATGACATTTTTTCCAGTTAAATCAAAACCATTGTTAAAAATAGTGTAGTTTATACAGTACACACACACACACACACATATATATATATATATACGTATATACTGTATATATATATATACATACACAACACAAAAACAAACGGTACATTTCTAAGAGCTCAGCACCATTTTATTTCAAATAGTTTTTCTATCTTTTATTTATCTTGAACACTCTTTTGAACACTCTATTGAACACATTTTATCATCGACCTTCATGCTAACAAAAGTCAAGCTTGGCAAGACCTCTAAGGTAAATATGGGAAACTACAGCACTTATTTTCCAACAATAAAATATTTAAACCAACTTTTGCTTGTTAATGCAAATGTCACAGTAACCAGAGCAGGTTCGAATGATGGAGACTCGGTTCTTCATGAGTGACACCAGAAGAGAAGATAAGATCTTTATTGGGTCAGTGCTTCATGAGCGTCTCTCTCTCTCTCTCTCTCTCTTATCTGAGCGCCTCTCTCTCTCTCTCTCTCTCCCTCTCTCTCTCACACACACACACACACACACGCCCCCTCTCTCTCTCTCTCTCTCTCTCTCTCTCTCCCTCTCTCTCTCTCACACACACACACACACACACCGTATCTCTCTCTCTCTCTCTGGAAATGAGCCGAATCCTCCTCTAAAACACAAAGTTGATGAAGTTGCCGTGCTTGTCATTGGGAGGCCCTCAGATGAAGTTACAGTGTGTTTGTTGAGGGAGTGGGTTTATAACACTCATTATGTTTCATCCCCTCACACTGTCTCCATTTATCTGTCTGTTCTAGACCCCAGAGAATACTGTGTAAACACAATACATGCTTCAGAGCCTAGTTCTGTGTGTGTGTGTGTGTGTGTGTGTGTGTGTGCGCGCGCAAGAGAGTGTAAATGTGTATTTTCTGCAAGCGTGCTGTCCTAATGTAAGGTGTAATTAAGCGGTGTGAAGTATGGCAGGTTGTGGGCGGGTCTTGCGGTGCCATGACTGAAGCGGTTTGCCGGCTGGGCTGTCGTTCATGCCGCTTTGAGGCTTCCAGTGATCTGAGCTTCACTGACAGCTGCTTTGAAAAGCTCTTCTCTTTTAGGCTGTCAGTTTAGTCTAAACAAGCCTCTCTGGCTCTCTCCTGGTAAATAATTTTTTGTTGTTGTTGTTTTTGTTTTGTGTCTTGCCACTTTTTTTTTCACTGTTGTTCTTACAGTTTGGACTTCTTACATCCAAGCAGTCGTCCTTGTCTTTGACAGGAGAAGTGTGTATGTGTGTGTTTTGGCAGCCTCCTCTATGTTGCCTGGTTTGACAGTAGTAATGAATAGGGAGGTAAAGATTCACTTTGCTTTTTTACCCTATGTTTAAAAAATATTGAACAGCAGGGATGAAATAGTTTTATTTGTTTGATGGTTTATTTATTAGTTGTGTTTTTTATTCGGGTTGGAATTCAGTTTAGTTCCATTTTGCGATTTCATTCCTATTTTGATTAAATTTTATTCTGATTAATTTGGGGATATTTAGAGGTTATCATTGCAATGTATTTGGAGGGACAGATAGTAGCTTCAATGTAGCGATAAAAATCAGAGTGAATCTGATAATCGAAAAAAAAAAAATTTGCAACAAACTTAGGTTTATGCATTGGTTCTTGATTGTGAGGCTGCAGCCAATTGTATGAAAGATGCTGGTTTTATGTGGACAAAATTACTAGAGAAGTCTGGCATGCAACACCAGAAAGAAGTCTTAGTCTTTCACCAGAAGATTGAGTTTTTTTTAAAGGCATGGATGAATCACTCACAAGAAGATAAACAACATGCATATATAAAAAAAAGAATTCCCATTTCATGCTGACTTTAATGTCCATTTTTGCTTGCATAAAGAACATGCAGTATTTTTTTTTCCTGAAAATGTTGAAAATTATACAGGGCAGTGATTCAGACTTTTTCAAAAATGGTATTTCATCCAGTAATCTTTCACCCTCATTTAGTCAGGTCACAAGATCTTTTTTGTGATTTTAAAAAGAATTACAGGATTGTTCAAATAAAGGTCCAAATTATTTGGAAAATATTGATATATTTACACAAGCCTATTTGCCATACTTGCCAAACATGCATTAATCATTCACAAAAAGATGAATAACATGCATTTCGAAAATAAATTAATTTCCATTCATGTTGACTTTAATGTCCGTTTTTCCTTGCATAATGCATGCAGTATTTTTTCTGCTAATGTTGCTAATTATAGAGGGCAGTATTTCAGACTGATTCAAAAATGGTAATTCATCTTTTTGAATTATTCATTCAAATAACCTGGTCATACGGTTCATTTATTCAAGTCATAAGATCAAAATCTTACGATTGAAAACAATCCTTTCACAGGGAGTTTGATTGACAGGTGATCTGACCAATAATAACACAGAATCTGCCATTTTTATCAGACAAACAAACCAGACAGGAGAGTAGATTAACGTTGGGGGATTTGAACCGTAAAATGGTGTATTGACATCTTTCCTCCGTGGCTGAAACAAGATACCTCCTGATGTTCATCTGATGTTTATTTTGCACTATAACTAGTGAAGAGGAAGAGATGATTAGTTCACGTGCCACTTGAACTGAGGCGCTACAGCAATCTGTCACGACACAATAAAGAGTCACAAAATGGAATTTATTGCTTGAATTTCTTAAAAATGACAAAATTTGAAAGCTGAGACTTGGTTTCATATGTAAAGTAACCTTCTCTGTCAGTGTGTTGTCAGTTTCCTCTTTGATGTGTTGCATGAGAGCGCCATGGCTTGTCGGACATACCAACAGTAACGTTGGGGGCGGGTCTTTGCAAAGGGTCAATTAATTGGAAAATGTTTATATTATTATTATTAATAATAATAATATTATTAGTCATAAAATAAGAATTTACACATTTGTAGACATAAAACACACATGTAAAGGCTCTGCTCTGGGCCTAAACCTGTTAACTGACAAATTCCCCTCTTCTAATGTGGGTGTGTGTAATTGTGTCTTTGAGAATTCATTAACATTCCTCTCTTTTCTCACAGGTTCAGAAGTGATGGAACCCAACATTTCCGACAGCCGTGGCGAGCGCATAGACCTCCTGGTAAAGCAGGAGGAGGCCGCAGCGGGGGATGGCGGGTTTCTGTCCAGGGAGCGGGATGAAGCCGTGGCCCAGGAGAGAGCGGGCTCGGTGGCCAATCTGCGAGCCGCCCTCATGAGCAAGAACAGCTTGTTGTCTCTGGGGGCAGAGCTGCTCGGAGAGGAGAACCAGCTTCTGTTCGACTACCTGCCCAAGGGAGGACACACTCTCTCCCGTAAGTCACACTGTGATCCGCTGCTCTCGCTCATGGAGTTTCCAATAGGGAATCTTATGTTCTGATAGCATCCCACTGAGATGTAGATGTGCTCCTGTTTGAATGATATATGCTGTGTGTTACATGCTATCATTGGGTGCATAAAGACTGTCCTATAGTCTCTATAAACCATAGGGTCCTGTAGGGACTTTTAGGTACTTGTATGCTGGGATGTATGTTCTATTGAGCTTTTGTAGATCTCCTACATAAACGATGTTTCGAGAGGATCTATAGGAACTTGTATGTGGTCCTGCTAGAATGATAAAGGCTGTGCTGAGTTTTGTTACTTTATGCGTCCACAAACCTTGGAGTTTTCTAAATAGGGACTCTTAGGTTTTGGGATCTTCTGCTACTATTGAATGCTTGAAACCTCTCCTATAGGTTTCTGTATGTCTTTGTAAACCTCTGTGCCCCTGTGAAGTCTTTATGAGTAATGTAGCCTCCTACTGACTTACACGAACCCTTGTGTCATCTATAGGCTCTAATGGAATCCTATTAGTTGACCGTGTCTTAGAGACTCCGTCGGTGTGGATGACTGTGTTTGAGTGAGGAATGCATTTTCTGCATTAAGGTTATAGGTTAAAATGTATATGGGTCCAGTAATTGGTTGCCATTTCTTTAACGTTTTTCATCACTTTTAATCAAGGTCATGATTTCTCCAGTTCATTTCAGTGGTTTAAAGCAGCTTTAGATGTATTTTAGACTGTTTAAAATGAACAGCCATTTCATAGCTTTAAAGCGTACATGTAGTATTTGACCTTCATGTTCCATTCAGTAATTGTGCTCTAAAATTGTCCGTCTGAAAATCAGGTTTGCAGATATTTAAAAATGTATTAATGATGGAAAGGAAATCTTTGAAACTAAGCAAAAGGACACTTTGGGAGCATAATATATATATATTTTTTAAGACATTACAATGCAAGATGATTTTATATTTAATATTTACAAATTACTTATTTCAATTAATGAGATTGTGTTATTCAACACTGGGAACACACAAGGAATATATTTACAAAATTGCATGATGGCATATTTAGAACATTGATAATATACATTGATACACATTAAATTCTAGATGCGTGTGTTCATATCTTTTTTTATGATGGGACAATGGGAAAAAATTATGTGAAGTCTGCAGCCATGTTACTGTAGTTTGCTACTGTAGTTTGCTAACATGTAAAATAGTGTGTTGAATGGCTGCAGACAGAAGGCAGTGTTGAATCTAAATGTACTCAGCTGAGAAAGAATTTCTCGGTTACTTGTGTAACCCTCGTTCCCTGAAGGAGGGAACGGAGACGTTACGTCAGTCGTGACTGACGAATTGGGATCTCGCCCGAGAGCCCAATCACCTTCGAGTATAAACTAAACAAGCCAATGACAGTTGGCGTGCGTGTTTCGCCACGCGCACCCTGCCCCGCTGCGCAGGTATAAAAGGAGAGCGAGTGCAAACGCACATCAGTTTTTCGCTGAGGAGCCGAGACTACGCGCCCCGGCCGTACAGCGGTGGTACAGCAACTGTGGCGACAGAACGGAACGTCTCCGTTCCCTCCTTCAGGGAACGAGGGTTACACAAGTAACGAGACGTTCCCTTTCAGTCAGTCACGTTCTACGTTATTGGGATCCGTATGGAAAACTCCACTATTGCTGACCCCCTCCAGTGCCCTGCGGAAGCCGGCAAGTCCCCCCACACCAGCTGGGGCGGAAAATAGGACAGCGGCTAGGCAGAGGACACCTGCAACTGCTGTTCCATACAGTGGTACATTGGATAACACTGGGAAAGCGTCGCTCTGAGAAACCTGATGACCAAGTCGTGCTTCCCCAGAGACTTACCGTCTACTGCCTCGTGATGTGCGGCAATGGCGGCAACATACACTTTGAGGGTGGAGGGAGACAGCCTTTGCTCCAACCCATTCTGCAGGAAAGAAAGCACGACTCCGATTAGGCATCTACGGGGGTCTTCCCGGCAGGAAGCGCACCAATC
>NW_015505482.1:532099-549226 GCF_001515645.1 Sinocyclocheilus grahami | reverse complement strand
GAAAGGAGATCCCTCCTCAGAGGAATTTGCCAAGGAGGGGCTGTCGCCTCGTCCTCCCTGACCTTGCACAGTGTCTGTGCGAGAAGGCTCACTGGGGGAAACGTGTATTTACGTAGGCCCCGAGGCCAGCTGCACGCCAGTGCATCAGTGCCGAGGGTCCGCTCGGCCAGGGAGTAAAACAACTGGCAATGGGACGTGTCTGGGGAGGCAAACAGGTCTACCTGAGCGTCCCCAAAGCGTCTCCAAATCAGCTGGACTGTCTCGGGGTGGAGTCGCCATTCTCCCGGAAGGGCAGGCTGATGTGAGACCTCGTCGGCTGCACGATTGAGCTCACCTGGGACATGAACGGCGCGAAGCGACCTCCAGAGGAGGAGATAGCGGGCGAGTTGCGACATGCGACTGGAGCGTAGACCACCTTGGTGGTTGATGTACGCAACGGTCGCAGTGTTGTCCGTACGGACCAGTACATGCTTGTCGTGCAACAGCGATTTGAAGCGGCGCAGAGCGAGCCATACTGCTTGCAACTCGAGCCAGTTGATATGCCACTGCAGTTGGGGCCCCGACCAGAGCCCCGCAGCTGCATTCCCATTGCACATGGCACCCCAGCCCCTGGTGGAGGCATCTGTTGACACAACAACATGCCTGGATACTTGCCCTAGGGGCACCCCCGTCCGAAGAAAGGCAGGATCTGACCACAGGCTGAAAGTCTGACGGCAGAACGGGGTGGCTGAAACCCGGTATGTGCCGTGTCGCCATGCCCATCTCGGGACCCGGTCGTGAAGCCAACTCTGAAGCGGTCTCATATGAAGCAACCCGAGCGGCGTATGCCCCAGGAGCCTCTGAAACTGTTTCAGTGGAACCGCCGTCTTGCTCTGGAAGGACCCCAGGCAGTTCAGCATCGACTGGGCACGCTCTACTGAGAGACGTGCTGAGAGGTCGACTGAGTCCAGCTCCATGCCGAGAGAAGAGATCCTCTGCACCGGGGAGAGTTTGCTCTTTTCCCAGTTGACCCGAAGCCCCAACCGGCTGAGGTGACTGAGCACCGTCGAGATAGTTGAGAATGCGAATGCCCGCCTCCCCCAATGGAACGAGGGCTGCCTCCACGACCTTGGTGAAGACACGATGCGACAGGGATAGCCCGAAGGGGAGGACCTTGTACTGATACGCTCACCCTTCGAACGCAAAGCGGAGAAACGGTCTGTGTCGAGGGAGAATCGAGACATGAAAGTACGCGTCCTTGAGGTCGATCGCTGCGAACCAATTGAAAGGACGGACGCATTGAAAGATGCATTTCTGCATCAACATTCTGAAAGGGAGCTTGTGAAGGGCCCGGTTCAGTACGCGCATGTTCAGGATTGGTCGTAACCCACCACCTTTCTTGGGTACGATGAAGTATGGGCTGTAGAAACCTGACCTCATCTCGGCTGGAGGGACAGGCTATATCACGTCCCTCGCCAGCAGGACCGCGATCTCTGCACGCAAGACAGGAGCATCCCTGTCCAGCACAGAGGTAAACCGAATGCCCCTGAACTTAGGAGGACGCCGGGCAAACTGAATCGCGTAGCCGAGTCTGATGGTTCTCAAGAGCCAGCGAGACGGCCTGGGGAGCGCTAACCAGGCCCCCAGCGACCGAACAAGCGGAACCAGGTGCAGCGCAGCCGAATCCTCATCTCCAGAGCCTAGTTCGCCCTCCGATGCAGCGATCGACATCCTGTCATCCGCCTGTGCTCCGCACAAGATGCTGGACCCCGCCCTGTCTGAGGACACAGCACACTCGTCCGGGAACACCAGGTGGTACGACATGCCAGAGGAATGAGAGTACTCGACGGGGAAGCTCTCACCGTGATCCTCAGGTCTCCCTGACCATGAACCGAAGTAGCCCTCCGACCGGAGGAGCTAGAGCGGGGCATGGCAAGGGGGATACCCCCCGTTTAATGAGGAGGTATCTAGACTGCAACGTCGCGATGGTCATGTTCCCGCACTGAGAACATGACTCATCCATGAGCGCTGCTTCAGCATGCTGTAAGCCCAGGCACGAGACGCAGCGATCATGACCATCAGATGAAGCCAGGAAGCGACCACATCCAGAAACGCACAAGCAGGAAGCCATCTTTAAAAAGACGCCCGTCGCTCATGAAGCTCTTTTAGAAATTGTCTCTTTTTTGAGAAGGAAAAACACTCTTTTAGAGAGAGCGCTGAAGCGCCCAGGGGAGGTCGCGGCGAGACCGCAGAATGGCAGCTGCAGCTCGCCGAGGTTTCAGCAGCCTGGATGGCAACCCCCGCTGACACGCCGTAACACCAACGCCAGCTGTTTCTTCCAAACACTCGTGGAGATTCGTCCAGAGAAGGCTCGGCTCCGAAGCGAAAAGCTGATGTGCGTTTGCATGCGCTATCCTTTTATACCCGCGGGGCGGGGTGCGCGTGGCGAATCACGCACGCCAACTGTCATTGGCTTGTTTAGTTTACACTCGAAGGTGATTGGGCTCTC
This sequence comes from Sinocyclocheilus grahami, assembly GCF_001515645.1. Taxonomy (NCBI): domain Eukaryota; kingdom Metazoa; phylum Chordata; class Actinopteri; order Cypriniformes; family Cyprinidae; genus Sinocyclocheilus; species Sinocyclocheilus grahami. The sequence continues at coordinate 546,738 of NW_015505482.1, read as the reverse complement.
GGGCGAGATCCCAATTCGTCAGTCACGACTGACGTAATGTAGAACGTGACTGACTGAAAGGGAACTAGAATTTCTAGACTGTAGTTTGTCATATTTAGATGCGTCCATACATATTTATGCCCTCAACAAGTTATTTTGTTGAAGTGTGTGAGTAGTAACGTTTTTGTGGTAGAATTCGGCCTCCGAAAACACCAGAGCTTTTATGAATGGCACTGAATTTCATAAAAGCTTTGGGATCGCTAAACCCAATTTTTCCCCACACTCAATCACTTTGTCAAAGTATTGAATGTGTGTGGCTCTGTGAGTGTGTTATGTTATTTTTGGCTTATTCCTTTGTGAGTTTATATTTCCTTCTCTCCCTTTCTTTGCCTCTCTCTCTCACTCTGTCCTGGGTTGGTAATTGTCTCTTTTGTCTGTTTAAGTTCAGTCTTCTGAATAGGAGAGGGAGGACAACTCTGAACCACTCCTGCTCTTAAAACCCTTAGGGCAGGCTCAAGAGTGTGTGTTTGCTGAACTACATTAAGTCTTAATGGCCACTCTTGAGGATGAGACACAGTGGCTGTCACTCACGCCACAGGAGCTTTTGTCTCCCAAACTCCAGCTAAAAGACGACGTAGAGGAGCATTAATCTGATCATCTTGCTAATGTATGAATCCTGCCTTCCACCAGCACTGCCAGAATGTTCCTGTGATCTTTATTTCCGGCTTAAAGTCAACATGAAACACCATTCGCAACCCATTTTACCCATTGTGGCATGACATATTTCAGAGTAATACAGGTTGTTCAAGGTTTTTATCCTTTGCGAATTGATTGGATTGTAAAAAGTGGACATTAAATGGGAGGGTTTGTCAGTTAGGAGATCTTGGTGACATCAGCTAAAAATTAAAGTTGTTTCAGAGGAAAGTTTACAGGGATAAGCATTTTTTTTGGGGATAACTTTAACAAATGACTCACAAATAGTTTAAAAATTAATAGTATGTCATAATTTACTAACCATCCAAACCTGACAGAGTTTCTTCCTTCAGTAAATGGAAGAAAAAAAAAGTAAACCAAAGCAACATTATTCAGAGCACAATAAAATGGTTCATACGAACCACATTGTGTGTTTGTATATATTCCAAGTCTTCTGAAGTCATTTGGAAGCATTGTGTGAGAAACATACTGAATTTTGTGTAGTGTTCATTAAACATCTTGACATCTCTTTTAGCTAATCTTGGTACATTCATAAGAAAAGTAGCAATACTTGATTCATGAACAAATACTTTTTTTGAGTCAGATCTCTCAGAATCTGTTGGAGGATAGTTCACTCAAATATGAAAATTCTGTCATTAATTACTCACCCTCATGTCGTTCCAAACCCGTAAAACCTTTGTTAATCTTCAGAACACAAATTAAGATATTTTTTTATAAAATCCGAGAGCTTTCTGACGCTGCATAGACAGCAACGCAACTGACACATTCGAGGCCCAGAAAGGTAGCAAGGACATCATTAAAATAGTCCATGTGACATCAGTGATTCAACCATAATTTTATGAAGCTATGAGAATACAAAGAAAACAAAAATAACTACTTTAATTTTCATTTTTGGGTGAACTATCCCTTTATTCCAGTTAAATTGGTCTAAATGATTCATTCATGAAATGGACAAATCAGATTTTTGAGTTCAAAACCAAATTTGGTCACTCCGAGCTAACAAAGTTTCAGACTTTGAATAAAATTTGCAAGTTGTATGGATCAATTTTATGGTGTTTTACATCCCTCTCAAAGCTTGAAAGAAAAATCTGTTGGTTTGAAACTACATTAAAGTAAATAATGAAACATTTTCATTTTTGGGTGAAGTATCCCTGTAAGACCAATATATAAAAAATATAAACCGATTTGTTATTTCAGGTTTATTTTATTGGAGAGATGAAAATCTATTTTTTTACATCTCAAACATGAAGAGACTTCTATTGAAGTCAGCACACACACACACACACACACAAACAAACCACTCAGGCTCTCGTTAATATGTAACCGATCAACCGATGATAGTTTGGCGTTCTGCGCCCCTCTAAAACAAACAGCGCTCGTTGAACCGCACCGTGCCACTCTGATGAATCACTAGTCGTCCTCCTCTCCCAAACTTCAAAGTAGACTTATTGGGAAAGTCTCTGGGAAAGGAATTGATTTGATTGAGCCGAGCGGGTCACGGCAGGTCCCCTTGCGTCCTGCAGGCTGCTGTGATTAACCCAGATAGTGTGTTATTGCACTGGGTCAGGTTTGGTGGTGTGATTTGCTTTAGGTGTGTGTCTGTCTTCTCTACTGATCTATACACACTGACAGCAGGCTGACAACCTGTCCTCTTCAACGCCACTGCCGGAGTCTCAGGGGAAGTGAGTGTGTGTGTGTGTGTGTTGTTTCATGTGTATGGATATACTAATTTGCACTTACTACAGTTGTTCCAAAGAAAGAACCATCTACAGTACATACTTGATGTATATTCCAAACCACAGTGTGAATATCAAATGATACACAGTTAATATTACAACAATAATGCAATCACAATACTATAATGCAATACAATACATAACTTGTACAATACTGCACATGGGCTGGTATACATATAATATATAGAGAACAAAATATGTTTATATTTATGAATATACATATACAGTATGAATACTGTATTCTGTAACACTGAATTAGACCTTACTCATATTTGTAGATGCAAGATCACAAGTTACATGTTAAATGAAGTTAAAAGTTTGGACATACTTGTCTGAATTTGCCTCACAAAAATGCTTAGGGCCAGATTTACTAAACAGGGCAAATTAGCACGAGAGCGCAATTCCGAAACAGCACTGATGGGCGTGGAAATTTCTGTGGGTAATATACTGGCAAAGCGCAAATTACTTTTTTAGGGCGTTAAATAATGGCGCAAATACCAGTAATTTGATGAGCGCAAACGTTAGTAAATCTCGTTGTGTGATTAATTTTAATACTCTCCTCCCGTAAATTTTGCGTCTGAAAGGGAAACTCCTACAAATGCATATTCAATACGGTCAGGCACAAAAATAACTGTCCACGCCTTTTCAGCGCTAATTTGTCACTGCGCGTCTAGTAAATCCTGCTAGTACAATTTTAACGCCAAAAGATGGTTTGCGCTGGTGCACGATGTTAGTAAAACTGGCCTATAAATTCCTGAAATGTTTTGTAGACAAATGTAAATGTTTCTGACTGTTTATTAATGTCTTTATAAACTAATTATATATTAATTAATATAACAGTAATGTATAAATATATATTCATTTTATTTTATATATGATTTTTATAAATTATATTTAAAATATTTGTTTTGGGCTTTTTTGTCATTCCATATTTCCATTTGTGTTATTTCATAGATTGATAACTGTTATTCTTTAATGTGGAAAAAAGTTATGAGTTATGAGTATGTCCAAACTTTTGACTTGTAGTACATGCTCACATGTTTTTACAATACTTTTTGTTGTAGTATTTCTTTATCTCTTATCCTTAATCAGTTGATATACATATTTGATCAAGATATTTATAAATAGTGAACAGAGTACTGTTTAAAATAGATAATAATAATAACAAATAATAGATTAATTAATTAAAGCAATGGTATTTAGTCAAGTAATGATGTTTTGTGGCATCGCATTAAAATCCATTAAAACAGGACTGAATGTGTTTACATACATTTCTCATGCATACATTTAATTTATTCATTTAATTTATTTATTTTTGGCACAGGCAAATATCTAGAAAGAGGTGAATTGCGAGAGCAATATTTACAAAGAAAAACAATGTAAGTGAAAGCACCAATTGAAAGTTGTGAATAAAAAAAGAAACTACAATTCTTAAAAAAAAAATGATATTGGACAAACTCAGCCCAAGCTTGGATTAGCACTCTTGATTGTAAAACATTTCTGAAGTACTGGCTTGAAACAGAGCAAATTCAGTTTAAATTACTGTAGATGGGACATGCTGGAGTGCAATTTGGATATTAGTTAGAACCAAGTAAATTCAATTGCTTTCTAAAGTGGAATTCAAATTAATGTGCTCATAATTGTGCATCTGTTGGCAATCTGTTAGCAAAAGTGAGCTGAATTTTTGGTTATTTTTGGGCTGAATTTTCATTAAATTGGACCTGAGCATGTGCCTTCCTGGTTGGGTGTAAATGCTTCACTAATGAAGGTAAAACTGTCCTGCAGCTCGAGCTATTTGCAGAATTCATAGGTCATTACACTTCTGGGTTCTAGACAGTTTCATGAATGCTCTGCCCATGCTACAACATGGGCTGTAGCCTGTATCCAAATATGTATATTTCCCTTCTATACAAGTTGAAAAACAATACATTAAAAGAGTATTATGTCAGAATTCACCGTATTCATAAAATAGTCTGCAAAAAGTACCCAGATGACCTACTATTTCGACAACATTCTGAAGTATGATACTTAACTATCACATGAAGCCACAGGAGAGGATTTGTATGGAGGTGTATGTAGGTCACATGACAATGACAACATGGTGAATATAGTACGTCCAAATTAAATTCATACTACACACATTCATACTACATAGAACAGTTATTACTTTTTCAAAGTACCTACTTAGTGAGCACGTTATTTCGAAAGCAGTTCACTCAAGAAATTGGTCTAAGAAGAATGTGTCTTTCAAACCACACAAAAATATTGTTAGCTGTCAGGTATCATCATGGGAATGTAACACGAAGGTTTGTACCGGTTCCCATAGAAAAGACACCCTATGACACGGCAGCTGGTGGTTAACCTCAGTTGGCTAGATACTATGTGGTAGTTTCTCGATTCTGGTGTATCATGAGCTGTAATAGCATAACATGATTTCCTGTATCCTCCCAGCTACTCATTGTTTCTACAATCAGATGAGCATTTTCTCCCTGTAGATTCCATTAGATTGGGAAACCAACCGTAGTACATGTTACTTTATTAAGATAATTAATAGGAGAAATGTGAAAGTTAGTTCATCTTTACGCCAAAGTTTTTCAGGCTTGATCTCAAACCCTGACCTGAAATCAGCCTTTAAATTTCTGTTGTAATGGACTACGGTTGGTGGTCATTAGGTCAAATGCCCGTCCTAGATCCAATCAAACCTGCACTACATTGTTTCACTTACCCCCCGAAGAATTTCCTGAAAAGTTTTGCAACCGCCATCAAAATACCTAAGTGCACTTTAGTTGGGAATTTTACAAATGAGAGAATGACAGTGGACTGATGGTTTGATGTGAACCATACATTCAGTTTCAATTACTGTTAATTGATGTAGGGGAGTTTGCAGCACGGCTACATTTACACATTGCAGACAAAAGGAAGGAGAAATGAGAGGGTGATGTGTGTTAGATGGGCGTGGACGTGTAGGAGAGGAGAATTCCAGGAATCTGTTCGTGGTTGTGCATTACTGTAGCATGTGCATCTGTCCACTTAGAGCTAAATCAGCAACTCCAGCATATTCCCAACAACAGGAGTCCACAAACATTCTTGTCCAAAAAAAGACAAGATGAACATTCAGAAACACAGTGGCTTGAAAGAAGCACAGTCTCGCATATACTGTCTATTCAGATGACCTTGTATATAGTAGAGATCTAGCATAAGTTGTAAAAATGAAATATGTTTGTTATTAAATTGCAAAGGTTAAATGTAAAAGAAGACATTGTGGCAGACAAGTGAATCATTTAATAAAAATACCAAACAGTGAATTTAGAAGTCTAAAGATGCAGTCACATTTACTGTTGTTCGGGAATTTTTGAAGGTGAAATCCAGTCATGTTTCAGTAATTTTGCGTGAAGGTGAATTGAATTAGGTTCAGTTGGTCATGTCGGTTCGCTGAGTTGTCCAACAGAAAGCTGCTTGCTAATGCAGACCAACATCTGCATCTATTGCGGCATGTCTTGCGGCATGAGCACCATTTCTTAGAATGCAGTGTCAAGATAAGAAGTTTGAAAGGCTTTAAAAATGTATCTTGAGGTGCAACTTGCTAAGAAAAAATTCCTTACTGCAGAATTACATAAGGCATTTTTTCCTAAATAATCACATTGAATTAACATTAAATTGACAGTTCTGATTATTATACATCAAAGCTATGTGGTTCTAAACATTAAAGACAAATCATTCCTCAAAATGTCACATTTGTCCCTCTACGTTCTATAATTGGTGTAAATATTTCACCTTTCTCTGAACCTTTGCCTCTGCTGCTCTTGGTTTCTGTCATGAAGCATGGTTACGGTCTATTTTGTGTATATCCTGTATGAACTTTTGCACAGATTCTGGCAAGTAGCCTGACAACGTCCGCCATCATTTAAAAGCCTCTTCTTTCCTATTTCTTTATCTCTCACTTGCACACACACACACATGCGGCTATCCCTTACGTGTGCACATGGGTGGATGGAGAGGACCAAAAAAACAGAGCGAGAGAGGCCAAACCCTAACCCCACTCCGGTCTCTTTATCTCTTCCCTCCTCTCCCTCTCTGGTTCTAAATGAAGGCTGTGTGTGCCCCTTGCCCCTTTCCCCTCCTCCTCCTCCTCCTCCTCCTCCTCTCTCTCTGCTGCTGTGTGGAAGATGGCCGCTGGTCTGAGAGTAGGTGGGTGAGACTCATTTCCTGTGCTCCTCAGGGCCTCGTTGCTCCAATGGCAGCAGCAGCTCCCACCATCCAGGAGCCCTGTTTGGTAGCAAACACGGGGCATCTACATCTCCTCCATCTACTCTTCCTCCTCTTCCTCTTCTACTGCTGCCGCCGCCATCCGTGTCACGGCCCCCAGGGGCCCTCGGTATGCCACAGTCTGGGGGCCCCCCAGACAAGCTCTATGCGGAATGGGCCCTGAAGGCCTCACCCACTGAGGTAAGTCCAACAAACACCCAATAGGCCACTTATCCTTCAGCTTTGTGTGTCTCTTGATATATAGCTCCTCTTTAAGAATCTGTCGGAATGTTGTGGATGATTTGTTGCCTTTTTGCATTGCCTGCTCTGTTCCTGCATGTTCTCTTTTTCTGTTAATTCATGTTTCTGCTTTTTCTTCCTTTCTGTGAGAAAAATAAAGGCCTGTGTGCAGGGATTTCCACATATTCCAAAGATTTCCACACATTTGGATCACTTGATAGTCAAAATTCACACCTGACCAGAACCAATCAAATCATTCATAACACATTTTACCATATTCCACAGAATTCTGCCAATTTTCCCTCAAAATAAGAGTACAAAAAGTTCAGGACGTCTATTGTCCACTGTGAACCCTGTGCATTTGTCATTCTGATGAATATAATGATGACTTCCGCAGCTAAGGATCTTCGGAAAAGAGGGGGATCCAGGTGGCGGTAGAAATCAATAGTAATGCACGATGCAGAGGGGCAGGGTGGGTTTTTGTTTTCTTGAGTGAGAGCAGGAAATTGCATTCTCCCTGTGTGTGCTGAGGTGGCATTTGGTTTCGCAGGACCTCCCCCCCAAGAAGTTGTACCATCTCTGTGGACAAGCCATCTGTTTGCTTAAACCATAATGTGTCACTCTTACGCAAGAGAGGGCGGACCGAGAATGAGGGGGATGGGTCGCACCTATACACGTACAAGCTGCAGGACCCCCCCCCCCCCCAATCTGATCTGCAACCCTCCACCTCCCAAACACACACCTCGCCTCATGGACAATACTTAATATCCTCTTGTGTCCCAAAAGTCTTTTCTTTGTCTCCACCTGTTGGATATGCTGTTGAGAAACCCAAACTGAATAAAAATAATAGACAAACCAATAAAACTTTACGCAAGTATGTAAACGTCAGTAAAATAAGATACATTGACTTTGCCAGACTTTTAAAGAGAATATATCTTGAACTAAAGTTTTCTTACCCTACTGGTTATATATATATATATATATATACACGCCTATATATAATAGAAAAATTATCAATTTACTACATAGATACGAATATATACACAAAAGCAAAATTGCTCAAGAGTAAGAGAATTTAGATTTTTCTTACCCTACTAGCAAAGACTTACATTAAAAATAGAAAGTATCTTATTATGAATATGTTTTACCATTAATTAGCAAAAAAATACTAATTAAAATATATTTTTTTAATTAAATACATTATTTATGTTTAAATTCTATTTATTTTTTGCATTAAAGGCCAAGTCAACTTTTTTGCATGCTATCTTTTGCATCTCAGGTTTTGTTGCTTCAACTGTTTTGCAGCCAACTGTTTCTTTGCTTTTCTTTTTTCTTCAAGGGTCCCGTCTATCTCTTCTGTTTCTAGTGCGTATGTTTGTGTGTTTTACCTTATGAACTTGCATGCCTCAGGAGTACACATCTCAATACAGACCTGTGCTCAGAAGTACACAAGTGTTGATGTGCATGTGTGTGTATTCTTACAGGAGGAAATGCAAGACGACGACAATAGTCCAAATAACAATGCAGGTACTCGTGGCGTCTATGACGCCGATGGCCCGCCACATGACTGCCTGTTATTTTTCACATACATAAGCCGATATCCTGGCGTTAGTTTTCACCTCTCTCTCTCCCTCCCTCCCTCTCCCTCTCAGGGCTGGAGCGTGTCCAGGTTCCTGTAGAGGAAGATCAGATGGTGGAGGAGAAGCATGGAGTGTGTGTGGCGGAGGTGCAGGGCGGAGGGCCGGGCTGGCGGCAGGAGCTTGCCTGCTCTCTGTGTAAGCAACTGTTTAGCAGCCTGCTTCAACTGAGACAGCACGAATACAGCCACACGCTCTCGCTCATGGCCCTCTCGCTGGACTGCCTCGACCACCATCGCCCCCTAGTGGTCCCGTCTCCTCTCAACCCTCTGCCAGCGCGCTACCATTGCTCGCAGTGTCCCGCCAGCTTCACCCTCAAGTCCAACGCTGACCGCCATGAGAAGACCATCCACCTCAAACGGAAGCTGATGCAGTGCATGTACTGCCTCAAGCACTTCCGCGACCGAACGGACCTGAACCGCCACCTGTCGTCCGTGCATTCCAGCGAGCGCATCTACACGTGTCCCGCTTGCTCCCGAACCTTCAGCACGCAGAAAAACCTGGCTACCCATGGCAAGGTCTGCTGTCAGTCGGGAATCTCTGCCACCGAGCAGCTGTGGAACCTGCATGGCTTAAAGGAAGATGACCATATCCGTATAGTCGATTGATTCTCCAAACCAGCAACATTTATTACTTCATTACAAAGGGAATGTGATACAAACTTCAGGTCATCCCAAATCAAGCCTTCCCCAACTTTTGGCCACGGCACTGTTGACATTTCTACACTTCGTTTTACTGTACATCAGATTTGTATGTTCTTCAAATACCTAAACCGTCAGGTTTTTTTATGACTACTGCATATGGCTGCTGAGGCACAAATGCTATGCAAAATAAAGACATTTTATGTCATTTCTCTTGTCGCATATAGAGCTGTCTGCTTTTTGTACCACGCAGGATTTTATTCAAGGTTTTACTGAAGACTGGAGTACATAGAGATCTCGGTGCATTGGATGCCAATGCTTTTTCATTCTGGGTGGCTTCACACCCCTCTCTTTACCAGCGAACTAATCTAATTATGCTTAGATGGACTCAGGCGCAGGGGTCTCTGTAGCTCACCGAGTAGTGAATGCAGCTGTTAAACCTGTGCACAATGCTGCCCTCTGCAGGAGAATCTCTCTCTCTTGTATTCTACACTTGAGTGTGACAAAATGATTAGGGATGAGGAAGATTAGGCAATGTCCTAAATCTTTCAGCAAGCTACGTTGTCTTCAAATGTATGTGTGTGTGTGTGTGTGTGTGTGTGTGTGTGTGTGTGTGAGAGTGCATCAAATCATTTCAGTAATTAGCTTGTCTCGGCTCTCACCCATGCTGACCATAAATCGCACTGATAAAGGAGATGTGAGAGGAAAAGACCTTTAAAGTTGTGACCGGTCCTTGTGTGACCTCACACTAGCCTCCAAACCTGACTGTAACAGCCAGTAGAAAAGTAAAAGAGGATTGAAGGTGTTTCTGGACCCCTGCTAGCAGAAATGGATCTAAATTATAGTTGTGTTTTTATATGTCTAATGTTAAATCTCATGGAGTTCCTATTTTTGGGTTATTGTTGAAGATGGAAGTGTCAAAAGTGAATTAAGATCTTTTTTAATCTTGAAAGTTAGCTGTGTGGTTGAGTGGTCAGACCACAAAAGTATTAACAAGCAGTCTACACTTGTAGTAATACCTGGAGGAGACGTTATGTTAATTGCGATTTTCACACAACATATGTCATACAGTTATGACAAGTTCATTAGTGTATCAGTGGGTGCTTACACACTAGAGGAAAATCTGATGGAGCGTTCGGTGGATAAGGCATGTGTTAGATCCATTTTGAGAGTGTGGAAGAGGTTGAAATCGAGTGAAAATACAGCGAATGGATTTCTGAAACTCGACTCACCTCTCTTACGAATCTCTGCTATTGGTCAACAAATGCATGTCGGTGCACACTGCAACAGAAGTAGTCAGCGTTTTCGCAACTTTCAAGTGTTATTCTTTTGTCCTCTTTGAAATGAGTGGATTTGCAATGTTTTAGTAAATCAGTTGTGGCAGAAACTGTGACTGTGTCGGCATTCTTACCGACACAGCAGTGAAAAAAAAGTGGATTGTCACACTAGAACCACCTAAAATTACCCATAAGTCTTATACCCAAGTATGCAAAAGGCCTCTTCTTTTCACAGTTTTTTCTCTCAGAAAATATGTTTGTCTGGTGTTTTTGTAAAGATCTTGAAGGCTTCAAAGACTTTTTTGCATAGACTATCCAATCTGTGTATCATATGTAAAGCTTTGTTGTGTCAAACAAAATATCTGCTTGGAACAATTTCCAAGTTTCAGAATGAAAGCGTGACAGTTATCTTTCAAACTGTTAAGTGTGTTGCTGCACTGAATGTTGGGTGAATTATGAAAGGAATCACTGTTTATCGCCTATGCAAAGAGAGAGAGAGAGAGAGAGAGAGAGAGGGAGAGAGGGAGAGAGATTTGCACTGAAGTTTTCAAGGACTTAGCACTTTCTCCTCAGGAAACGAAAGGACTGATGCACTGATATTGTCTGAAGAGGTTTAAATGGTGGGTGTAAAAACGCATCAGAAATCTCAGTCACAGCTGTTTTGAATTGCACTATTTTTTATGACTGAAATGAAAAAAAAAAACTTTAGATTAAACCACAGATTTCTGTAAATTATGTATTTTGGAACAGTACTATTGTGTAACTGGTTGGATGTGATTTTTTTTAGACAATAAATTTTGACAAAGCATCATGAAAACTGTGGTCATTTTATTTTACAAATAATAAAAATAAATTGAACCTGTTATGAAAAAAAATCACCAGCGACAGATTTTTAGTACTACAGTTTTGTTTGGATAGTCACAAGGGGTTTATTTGCTACTTTAAATTTAAGCTTGTTGTCATATATCAGATCTGAGCATCAGCTGTTTAAAAAGTGATTATCAATTCCATGGCAGCTGTTCAGATTCTGAAGTAGTAAATGTGAAACGTGTTGGTTTTGCCATTTCAGCAGCACATGCTCATCAGGTCTTTCATGTGTATGGATTATTAGTTAACCTGGGCTTCAGGTTTGTTCTTACCTAAATGGTGCTCATCCGCTTATTAGCTGAGCCAGTCTAGACCAATGCCTAATGAGATTACAGTCATCACAGTATGAATAACACAAAGCACATTCCCCTGTCTGAATCTTTTACTAACAGAAGACTGAAAAATTAGAACAAGTTTGGGTTGATAATTTGTGCAGCAATTGTTCTGCAAACAATAGGAAGCTATGCTATGCTGCGTTGTGGGTTTTTCATCTTTCTTTGTTGAATTTGAGCAGTAAAATCTGTTTCGGTGCTGTGGTTGCTAAGGAAACTGTCTTTTGGGGCTGCTTTTGGTAGCTAAGGGCAGGTGAGTCAGGGAGAGTATCCCTCTTGCAGTTTGTCAGTGCTTTGGCTATCTTCTGCCACTAGATGACACAGTAAAAGGATAGGAGGGATTGGACAGGAAATACAGTAACTGATGTGAAAGTAGCAGTAATAATAATAATAATATGACAAACAGTGACAATTTAGAGGTGTTTTCCCTTGATTAAAAGAGGAAAATACTAATATTTGGATTTAATTGTATGTTCATTAATAATGTATTGCAATTGCAATATTTTTTACTCTTGTACAGTGAAGAGTACCATAATACAATATAATATCACATAAAGCATACATATTAGCGTACTGGTAAAGCTACCATAATACTTGACAATATATATAGATACCATTTTTTTTTCATTACAATTTGCGATGGGTTAAATAAACTTAATAAGCAGACAGACACGACTACAGTCAAGCACAGACCAGTATTGAAGTGCACAGAAAATAAGCAGTAGTCATATTTAAAGCAGTTTAAATATGCAGTTTAAATTAATATTGAGTACTGATTGACGTTCACTTGGATTTTTTTCCCCATCGAGGGGAAAAAAACGTAATACTCTGTCATTTATAGTTGTATGCAGGGATTGAAGTTAACTTTTTTACTCACCAGCCAATTTGGATACTAAATTTTTAAGTTACCGGCCATTCATAACTTCTACTAGCCAAAAAAAAAAACCCCCGAAATAAACATGACATGACACTACATGACTACATGACAAAGCGACTGTTGCAAATAATTTTGTGTCGGTACTAAGGGTGTGCGATATTGACAAAATAATATCTCAATATTTTCTGGGATTTTATTGATAAAGATAATTAGACAATATTTTGCTGAGTGTGTTATTGTGCTGATATCTTAAGGATACCGTGGACAGCTGACTCCTAAAGTTTTTGATATTCTTCATATTCTGTGTGGTCAGTTCACAGCAGTGACAGAAATTCATATTTTTCAATAAGTTTAGATTGATTTTGACCTTTTATGGGCATTTTTACCTTTATAAATCCATTTTTACTAAAAGTGTGCATCGTCTTTTGAGTAAAATTCTTACATTTAATCAGGCAATTATAACAATACTACATTTAGGCTGTTACTAAAATGAAATCAGTATCAATAAAATTCATCTTTGCAGAAGTTGAATATGAAGTGGCATTTTAATGTTTGATGTTTTAATGTACACATGTTAATGCAGCTTAGAGGGACATGGGATGCTTTAACCTGCAGTTACAAATGCATAAATAATGTTTTGTTATTTTAAACATGAAATGTTGAATAGTGATATTTAAATTATTAAAAAAATTAAAAGATACTTTAAATGTAAAATTAAATCCGCCAGTATGTGGCAGCAAGTCACTGTTACGTGAGTCATTGCGAATGAACCAAATCATTTAAACGGTTGATTTTCCTCAGAGACGCAAAACAGCGCTGTGTTTGGAATGTTTTCTGTTGGCGAAATAATGCAAAAACAGCCAATATGCTATTATTCTGCTGCGTGATACTACAGAAGAACTGATGACGGCATGGTTTGATCTTAAGCTGACCAATCAGCAGAAAGGGGCGTTTAATTCCCGCCCACGTGTAGAAATTGAATATTCAAGCTGTTTATTCATTTTTATACCCCTAAACGAAAAACGAAAATTTAAGCTGAATTCTTGTTTTTCGTTTTTCGTTTTTTGGAAGAAAAAACAAACGAAAAACTAAAAAGGAGCCGTTTTCTAATTTTTCTACTTTCAATATTAAATAAAAAAAATTAATGGACGCATGATACATGGATTGTATTCCTCCATGGAATGCCAACTTTCAATTTTTGGAAAAAAAACAGAAACATTTAATATTGACCATTTTTTACCGTTTTTCGTTTGACAGATTGAATGGAATAATTGAATGATCAGATGAACATGAACTGATTAACAATAGAATATTTATAAACTGACATTGGCCTAGATTGTTGCTCATTGTTAGTTTAAAATGCCTAATGCACTGATCAGTATTTTACCAAATTACCAAACAGGGTTGCCAGGTCTGTGAAACAAAAACCAGTCCATTTGCTAATTAAAACTAGCCCAACATGAGCCCAATCATGTTTTTTACTTTAGTTTTTCCCTTTGCCAGGGGAGTCCCTCCATCACGTTCCGGGGAGATCACTTCGAGCCCCTGACTTCAGAAACAACCTGCAACCCATTGTCGCAACAGTGTAAAAGTCACCCTATTCCGCAGTAAAACTGCAGACTTCGCAACCCTGTTACCAAATTTGTTTGTGCATCAGTAGTGTGAAATCTGGGGCAGATTAATGCTTAGCTGTCGAGAAAGTACTGGCACAATGTTTTTTTTTTTTAAATGGTACTTGTAATGGGCATTTTTTTCTTTACGCATATTCAAGTTCTTTTTTCTTACTTTTCATTTTGAGGTAATATCTGACCTGGAAATGTTCTTCCTGTTGGCTAATTCTGATGTAGAGTAATGTGCTTGTTTGGGTCATCCCTTATGGCTTTACAGAATGCTCCTAAAATATAAATAGCCCTGACTCCACCCATGAAAATAATTAGGGTTAACAAGAATCAGCCCGTTATGTTAATACAGCAATAGCGGCTGTTAATTAAAGTCATTCTATCCAAGAGAGAGAGAGAGAGAGAGAGAGAGAGAGAGAGAGAGAGAGAGAGAGAGAGATAAACCCAGTGCGTGTATATGTATATTTGGCATTAA
>NW_015505482.1:526416-532089 GCF_001515645.1 Sinocyclocheilus grahami | reverse complement strand
ATGCAAGAGAGAGAGAGAGAGAGAGAGAGAGAGAGAGAGAGAGAGAGAGATTAACCCAGTGCTTTGGTAAGTAGATTTGGCATTAATGCTATGTGCAGGGCTTTAACACTTCTCACATATTAACTCTCATACTTCCAGTGCCTTAACCTGCATATGTTCAGACTCTGATCAGCTCTCCTCACATCTCTTCATCTCTATCCACAGTTAATGACTTCACAGTGATCAGGAAGAAGTTTAAGTGCCCATACTGCAGTTTTTCTGCCATGCACCAGTGCATCCTGAAGAGGCACATGCGTTCACATACGGGCGAGAGGCCGTATCCCTGTGAGATCTGCGGGAAGAAGTTCACCCGGAGGGAGCACATGAAACGCCACACGCTGGTGAGTGCAGCACCAACAGGGAGCGGCAGTGAGTGCCAGCACTTAAAGGGATAGTTCCCCAAAAAATGACATTTAAAGCATTATTTACTCACCCTGAAGATGTTCGAAAGACGATATTTTGAAGAATGTGGTAAACCAAACAGTTTCCTGTTACCATTGACTTGGCTACTGGCAACTGTTTGGTTAACCACATTCTTCAAAATATCATCTTTTGTGTTCACCAGAAGGAAACTCATACAGGTTTGGAACAACTTGAGGGTAATAATGCCATAATTTTCATTTTGGAGTGAACTATCCCTTTAAGAGTGATTAACATAACATTGTGGAAGCAATTTCGATTATTACATCTGGATGTTTATAATTAGATCAAATGCAATTGCAAATATTTAATATAAATATCTTGTGAAAATGTTTGAATTTCAAAGCCGATAGTTTGAGATTTCTTTTCAGTTTTTATTAAAGGACTATATAGCATATGTGCTTTTCGTAAAGATGTTTGTGTGGGAGACATTCGAGTCTCTAGTGGGCCCCTATTAAATAAGCATTCTGCCATATCCCATAAACCCCTCTTATCTCAGTTTTTCTGCCCTTATTGCCAGCAGTTTAACACCTCCTCTCCTTTTTTCTTTCTTAAAGCCTGTATTTACTGTATCTTCTCAAGGGAAGCACACATAAACAAGCTTTGGCACATGTTCTTGGTCTCTGTGTGGCTATGAGATGTGCCACAGAAATTATCTCTGGTTTTGAGCATATCAAAGGGCTTGTAATAGTGTGACATGATAACAGACAGCACTGCTTCTGCTTAGCGGTGAAATGTTTAACACCTAAACATTGCTTAATTCAATGATCCACACCATGATGGATCACACCCGATATGCTACACTGCCACCGCTTCGTTATAATGTGGTGAAAAATTCAAAGGTCTGCACAAGAGACTGTAATTGGCTGAATGCTTCTCTTTCCTTGTGAATCCAGCAGCTACTGCAGATACACAGTTTTGTTTGAGATGCTTTTACAGTTTATGTATACCATGTAATGCTAATAAAATGTACCACATTTAGAGTGTGGCATTATAGCAATCTTGAGGTCTTGGGTTAGATTCCCAAAGGAATTTCTTGTGATGATAAAATGCATACTTTTAATCCAATGTAAGACGCTTTGAATAAAAGTGTATTTCAAATGCATAAAAGTACATTTCAAAGACATTATAAAGTGCAGATAAAATATACATTCTGCATTAATGTGGCAAGTTGCTATGTTGCTAGGCAACTGTAAATATCCTAATGAATTACTGTATATCAGTGATTCCCAACAAGCAACCTGTATTATTTGACAAAATAATTATTGTTAATGAATAACAGTCCGTCGATTAGCATAAATCAACTGCTCAATAAGGCTAAGATATTTCCATTTTAAAAAATGGAACCCCTAAAGGGAATAGATATGAGATGGGAGGAAAAATATACATTACTTCAATATCTTCTATCGCAATTATATCATTGGACAATTATACTGTATACAAACTGCGGGCATCAGGGAGCCATTAATAATATGCGGGGCATTGAAATCGCTTATGAACGCGTGCTTGTTTTTTACTTTCACTTTCGAGATTCGCGATCACACATACGGAGCAGCACTCGGCAGTACTACTTACCACACATTTTACAAGATTAGATGTTTGTCAGTGCTGCTCAGGATCTGCAAATCATTCGCCATTATCCTATCAGTCATCTCTCCTTATGTGGTAAGTGAAATGTTATGTACTGTAATGTAACAGGCTACCGCTAGCAAGTGGCTAACCATGTCCCTTTAGTGGCTCCGTAGAACGCGTTATTTGTTTTCCGCGCTGTTCTGAACACGGATTCAGTCACACCCCTAACCCAGTCGGGGGTGTTTGTGGTCCGCACAGAATTCTTATTTGACATCGTCCCAAGTTGCTGTAACAGTTAAATGCTAAGCAAGTCTTTTTTTATGCCACGCAAGTCTACAGTGTGCGCGTGTTCTTCTGTTGTCTTTGACAGCTTTTAGGTGCATTATTGGCAGCGCCGCCACCCTCTGCTTACATGAACGCGTCACCACCGCATCAGCACGGAAAACATGGGGAAATTTTTTAAGACAGTAAATCGCACAACCTATTCGATATTCTATAATTAAATCAACTAATCTAATATTCGAAAATCGTGACCCATCCCTAATATATAGCCTATATAAAGCTGATAAGTAGTTAAATGTGTTGGTTTACACACAAAAGAAATGTGTAAGCTTTTAATAAGTCCAAGAATAAAATGATTAATTTACTTAACATGTTAAATTTGTCTTACAGTACAGTTTGGACTTGAATAAAGAGAGAAAACTTGCACTTAACCTTTTCACAGGCATTTTGTTTTCATAGACAGATATTGTGATGTTTTGTTATAGGATTGTCTAGCAATATATCGATTATCGCAGAATCGCTGTATTCGTGATATTATTGTATCATGGGCCATGTATCGTGATTCGTATCGTATTGTGAGGTACCCTGTGATTCCCACCCCTAATGTTTAGATGGTTTAAGAAACTAGTCTTGAGCAACTAGCAGTTAGCTAAGTCTTTTTTTTTCTAATTATACTAATGTACCTTAGTATGTACTTAATGTACTTAAATATAATCAATATTCTAATTATATTCAAATTTAAATGCCATAATTTCAGTTAGGGGGAAAAAGCTTTTGGCTTCTCTCCTGAGGCCACAAGAGGGCGCATTGAGCAAAATATTAATAATGCACGTTTATTTAAAGCAATAAAATAACACGACTATCTTTGAAAAAAAGTGCATAATGTTTAAAATAAAGTTTATAAACCAAATATAATTAAGTTACTTAATTAGAAACAAAACAGCATCATGTATGTATGTATGTATGTATGTATGTATGTATAGTTTAATACAAAGGACTGAAACCCAAATCACAAAGATAACTTTTTTTCAATTTAAAAACATGAGATGCAGTGGAATAAAATCATTAAATTAAAATAAACACCATAAAATCTTGAGTCATGTTTTTTTACATTAATTTTACAAGGCTTTCTAAACATGCGGCTCTCGTGCGAGACGCGAGTGCAACAGTCATAGATGTCCCTATAGAAAATGCGATAAATAAACGTTCTGTGTGAACAGCTTGATTTCAGTTTGCCATAAACAAGATCTCCTCCGCATTGATGTTCTCTTTTTCTACAATATTTTGAATAAACAAGCTCATCATCGTATCTCGTGCGCCACTGATAAGGCTGCCTGACGCACGCCTAAAATTGGAATGCAACGTTTTTGCATTCGAATATGGATTTTTATTTTAAATTCGACAAATATTAAATTTTTTATTCAACAGCCCAACTCTGAAGAAGCTAATAGTTTCCCCAAACAGAGTTCCTAGAACTAAAACCGCTCCTAGTTCCTGAGGTGCGAACATGCCAAAAGCGGGTACTTCCGCCAATAGTACTAGGACCTATGAAAAGGTTCCTCCAGTGCGAAAGCCCCTTTAGTAAATGACCAGTGTTGAAGAATAAAGGAGATGACTAACTTGCATGCAACCAGCCACAGATTGAGTCTTAATTCCGGGAGTAAACAGGGTCACTCTATGCCTCACATAGTGGTACAATGAATATTGTACCACGGTATTATGATGGTACTGCCACAGAACTTTTTTGAAAAGAAATTAAGTGCTGTCTCTTAACAAGGCATTGTTACTCTTTCTCAGGTGCACAGCAAGGACAAGAAGTATGTGTGTAAAGTATGCAGTCGTGTCTTCATGTCGGCCGCCAGCGTGGGCATCAAGCACGGCTCTCGGCGTCACGGTGTCTGCGCAGACTGCTCGGGTCGAGGTATGGCTGCCCTGCTGGACCAGAATGGCGAGGACGGCTCGCCAGAAGAGGAACTCTTGTATCCCGGTGACCACCGTTTCCCCGATGACACTGCTGACGGCGACGGGGAAGAGGAGATGATGGTGGAAGCGGAGCTGATGGGAGAAGGTGAAGGAGAAGAGGAGAACGGGAAATGGCGGGCTGGCTCAGGGATGTCACAGCGAGACGACAGAGCAATAGACGATGGCAAAGAGGAAAGCGACTCGGCTCTGGAAGGAGAAGCCAGGGCTGGAAGCGAGAAAGATTTCAGTTGGATCTCCTAGTCCAATGCCTGGATCCTAGTCCAAGGTTGACCACCTGTTCCTATAAGGAGATATACTTAAGGCGGGGCAATCTGATCTCAGCATGTGGAAGGAGCCGGATACAAAGAGATCCTTGAGATTCCCACAGGGCTGCCAAAGGAGAGACAGTGGAGAGTCCTCTCGCCCCGACTCCATGTGCTTCTGACCCAGGCTTCAGTTTGTCTCCTTTCTTCCTTGAGGACCAAACGGGTTTCTGTGTATGTGTTTGCTATTTCTTCAGACAAAAGAGATTGTGTTGTCTCGGGAGATTGTCCAAATCAGTACTAAGCTTTGATGGGTCAGACAAAGAAAGTGTACGAAAGATGTGCTCTTGCCATATGGTCAGCTGCCACCAGGGGGCACTGGCTTATCTATTGCGCAGCAGTTCACGTCAGAAAAGACTTGCACCAGTTTTTTGTTTTTTTTGACACGTTGTTTTCTGCAAAGAGAAACTTCAACAGACTTGCACTTTAAATGTTGACTAGATTCCTATCGATTCCCTGTTTCTGTGGTTTACATTTTTATTCCAATTTACATAGATGAATATGGTGACCGCACCTACCTTTAAGGATACACAGTATGTCCTTATGACTGTTATATATGAAGATTTGTGCTAGGTTTGCTAATTATAATGTATGCCTTGTAATGTTTTATTTCGTTGCAATTTTCATTCCTGAACATTTATATCAATGGGAAAAATCATGTATATAGATACATATAAGTGAGATGTTGATTTTGTGTTCTCGACAAAAAAACGGTAAAGGGGAAGATGGGTGAACACTATGCAGAAACAAATCTTTCTAGTTCTCAACAATCTTTATTCTCTCTATTATGGGAGAGAAAACTAGTCTTCAGCAATGGCAAAGCAGAGAGACTGGAGGAGAGAGAATACGAGTAGATTTATGGAAATATTACTTGTTTTCCACTTTAATATTTCCTCATTATTTGCATTCCATAGTGGACACAGTCAGGGATGGGTATGGTTTTATAAGGAGGGTTTCCAGTGTGGTGTGTTTCTATTAAAAACAAAAACAAAACAAAAAACCAAAACCTGTATGCAAATGTGTGTATTTTGTAGGTTTGGTGTGTGTGTGGGGGGGGGGGGGGGGTGTTTATACA
>NW_015505482.1:509260-526182 GCF_001515645.1 Sinocyclocheilus grahami | reverse complement strand
GGGGGGGGGG
Organism: Sinocyclocheilus grahami; assembly: GCF_001515645.1. Taxonomy (NCBI): domain Eukaryota; kingdom Metazoa; phylum Chordata; class Actinopteri; order Cypriniformes; family Cyprinidae; genus Sinocyclocheilus; species Sinocyclocheilus grahami. The sequence goes on along the minus strand of NW_015505482.1, from coordinate 526,172 downwards.
GGGGGGGGGTGTTTAACTCAAGCTAACATCATTCAAAAGCCTTTACCGAAGCGGTTTCAGACTCTCTCCTCTCGTCCCTCTTTTTAAGTTCGACATATTTCGCGTTTTCCTCGCAGCCTTGCCATTGTACTGTACTGAGCCTGCCTCTGAAATCTTAAAGCCGTGTGATGTGACAGGGAGATATCATGCCTTCCCACTAAATATTTATTGCTCTGACTTCTGGAATATTCAGAAATATGCATCAATTTCCTAATCAATGAACCACAGCTTTCTTTCGTTGTCAGTCCATTTAAGATGACGAAATACAAAAACACTTTGTAATGAGACCATAGGGACTGACGTGTGCTGTAAAGTGAAATTGCTGTTCATTTATTGGGTTTAAATGGTTATTTATTTAGTTTGTGTGTGTTTGAGGGAGAGATTATCTAGTCTTTTTACACATCCTTACCATTCTGTTTGACTCTGTGTGTGTGTGTGTGTGTGTGTGTGTGTGTGTGAAGGACCGGGTTCATGAATGTCTTTTTACTCATTGTTTTAACAATCTGTGCCAGAATCTTTGACAATGGGAATAAAATGCTTTATTATGCTTTACTTATGAGTAACAAATTTTAATTATTATGGTTACTGTTGATATTGTTGTAATTCTTATTGTTATTATGATTATAATTATTGTTATTGTTATTATTATTATTATTACGTGCTGGAGGCTAAGCTTTATTATCGGTTTCATTTTTATATTTCCTTTCTTGAAAAACAGTGTAAAACTTTCCAATCTTGCCTTTCTATGGACAGCAAGCCATGCGGCTTTCAGAAGTAATTATATTGTGCCAGTTCCATGCATTTCTGAGTGATATTTGAGAAAATTTTTTTGCTTATTATTCCATTTTGTTTTAGAAGGATGACCTTCTGAGAGCTTACTTACTAAGTGTTTACAGAAAAGGTATATACAGCACACGCTTCTATATTACTAACGTACACTAAGTAATGAATATTATACCAAAAATAATAATCTGGTATACTATATATACATAATATTATATATACATTTAGTGCTTTTGTTTCGATTTGGTGTACAGGTGCAAAGCTTTGATCAAACAGTGAATTGCTTGGTTGATTTTTTTTCCTCTACTTTGAAAAAGCACAGATTATGGTGTTATGTTATGAAGGGCCACTTGAAAGTACATTTTAAAGAAGAATCGCAGCTTTAATTCTGTTGCCCTTGGAAACGTGCTCAAGTTTTAATGGATGTGCTCTACTGTATGCCATCACTCTGCATTTGAATTAAGAAGGCTGGCCACTGTCATGTGGAATTATGGGAAATGTATGCTTTGCAATGAGAAATTGTACAAGTTTTAGACCTCAAATGTCATTGGCCCAAGTGCCAGTCACAATTGCTATCCAAATCCCTCCAAATGATTGGACATTTAGCTTTTTTCCTGTTTGTTTAATTTATTGTGTTCTTTACCTTTAATTGAAATAAAATCTGTTGGAATTTAAAAACAAACTGGATGACATAATTTGAATCCAATTCATTTATGCAAGTAAATAGCCCCTTTCACATAGTAATACCAGTAAATTGCTGTAAAATAACCACTCAAAACTTTAACTGTCAAAATGTGATGGAATATGTAAATCAAGGTTGATAAGGGCCATTTTTAACTCCTTAAAGGGGTCCTATTATGCTCTTTTACAAAGTCTTGATTTTGTTTTGGGGGTGTACTAGAACATGCTCTCACGCTTGGTGGTTCGAAAAACTTTTTATTTTTCACATAATTTACATTATTAAAATACCGTTCTCCCCATCCTGGCTCAAACGGCTCGATTAGTTCCGGCTTTGATGAAGGTCCACCTTCCGAAAAACAAAATGTGTTGTGATTGGTTAGCTGTCCCAGTGTGTTGTGATTGGCGAACAGCTTAGTACTGCTACGCCCCCTTGCTCCGTCTTTCAACAAAAGCTTTTGGTGAATCCGGCACTACTTACTTGTGTTGTGGAAGCTGTCCTCAGTAAAATGCGCAGCACACAATACCACATTGGGGTTATAATGCTCAGGGACAGAGTTAAAAAATTAATCGCAACCACTGTTTCCTGACATCATCCACGTTGGGCATGAAGGTTGTAGGCGGGAATTATTTGTAATGATATTCTAATGAGCCGCTTTGTGATATCCCAAAGCCCGGAAAACAAAGCCCGGAAAACAAACAGACTTTGAGATTTGTAACTTTCTAGATCTTTTTAATGCCCAAACATACACACTACACACTGACTAAAATTTAAAAAATGAAAAAGCATAATAGGTCCCCTTTAAAACAAAATAATGTTGACAAAATAATTTATATAACGTTAGATAAATTTCCCAGGTAAACAGATCGAATCGGGGCAAATAGCCTACATTAAAGGGAATTAGGCTACCGAACATGAATAAAATATTCAAGCAGACACTGTCAAAACGGCAATCAAGAAATGCATCATTTTCAACGTCAGCAGTCAGAATAATCCAATTTAAATGCAAAAAGTGCCCAATATAAGTGATAGGAAAAAGCAACGTTGCAGGTATTTCACACTCGTTCATGCACACACCATGGCAGTCAAAACGGTGTCATTCATTGATAGGCTACATACTGAATTATAATCCGACAATTAAAAAAAATAATAATGCGCTTACCTTCGTGTCGCTCTATAATTTTACAGAGAACGGGAAGCCTCTTAAATTCATATTGTAGAACATAATACAGAAATTTGCACTGTCAAAACTAATCAAGTCTAGCAGTTTTCAAGGATTTATCAATCTGGACCGTTTAAAAGATTTAAGACAGGACCGTATAAACCGACATATTTAGTTTCGGTTTTGATGAATTAATTCAAATGTGCTCTGATTTTGGAGTTGCAGTGATAGAGGCTTCGTGTCATCTCACTCCACAATAATTCACGTTTTGAGAGTTGAGTCCCACTCTTTAACTTATATTTAGGCATTGTGATTAATTGAATATACAGTCATACTACATTCAAAATCAGATATATAACATATCACGCTAAAAACTTGTCACTCATGAATCATAACGTCTGTCTGCTGAGCCCTCGTGATAAGTGCGGCTGTCGACCTTTACATCAGCACCAGCGCCTCTGCAGTGTATGGAAGCCCGTTTCCGCCACTAAATAAAAATATATAATTCTGTAAGTCAAACTAATGAGAAACTTTCTCGAAATTATGACTTAGTATCTCGAAATAATGAGAAACTTTCTCATAATAATGACTTAGTTTCTCGTAATAATGAGAAACTTTCTCGAAATAATGACTTAGTATCTCATAATAATGACTTAGTTTCTCGTAATAATGAGAAACTTTCTCGAAATAATGACTTAGTATCTCATAATAATGACTTAGTTTCTCGTAATAATGAGAAACTTTCTCGAAATAATGACTTAGTATCTCATAATAATGACTTAGTTTCTCGTAATAATGAGAAACTTTCTCGAAATAATGACTTAGTATCTCATAATAATGACTTAGTTTCTCGTAATAATGAGAAACTTTCTCGAAATAATGACTTAGTATCTCATAATAATGACTTAGTTTCTCGTAATAATGAGAAACTTTCTCGAAATAATGACTTAGTATCTCATAATAATGACTTAGTTTCTCGTAATAATGAGAAACTTTCTCGAAATAATGACTTAGTATCTCATAATAATGACTTAGTTTCTCGTAATAATGAGAAACTTTCTCGAAATAATGACTTAGTATCTCATAATAATGACTTAGTTTCTCGTAATAATGAGAAACTTTCTCGAAATAATGACTTAGTATCTCATAATAATGACTTAGTTTCTCGTAATAATGAGAAACTTTCTCGAAATAATGACTTAGTATCTCATAATAATGACTTAGTTTCTCGTAATAATGAGAAACTTTCTCGAAATAATGACTTAGTATCTCATAATAATGACTTAGTTTCTCGTAATAATGAGAAACTTTCTCGAAATAATGACTTAGTATCTCATAATAATGACTTAGTTTCTCGTAATAATGAGAAACTTTCTCGAAATAATGACTTAGTATCTCATAATAATGACTTAGTTTCTCGTAATAATGAGAAACTTTCTCGAAATAATGACTTAGTATCTCATAATAATGACTTAGTTTCTCGTAATAATGAGAAACTTTCTCGAAATAATGACTTAGTATCTCATAATAATGACTTAGTTTCTCGTAATAATGAGAAACTTTCTCGAAATAATGACTTAGTATCTCATAATAATGACTTAGTTTCTCGTAATAATGAGAAACTTTCTCGAAATAATGACTTAGTATCTCATAATAATGACTTAGTTTCTCGTAATAATGAGAAACTTTCTCGAAATAATGACTTAGTATCTCATAATAATGACTTAGTTTCTCGTAATAATGAGAAACTTTCTCGAAATAATGACTTAGTATCTCATAATAATGACTTAGTTTCTCGTAATAATGAGAAACTTTCTCGAAATAATGACTTAGTATCTCATAATAATGACTTAGTTTCTCGTAATAATGAGAAACTTTCTCGAAATAATGACTTAGTATCTCATAATAATGACTTAGTTTCTCGTAATAATGAGAAACTTTCTCGAAATAATGACTTAGTATCTCATAATAATGACTTAGTTTCTCGTAATAATGAGAAACTTTCTCGAAATAATGACTTAGTATCTCATAATAATGACTTAGTTTCTCGTAATAATGAGAAACTTTCTCGAAATAATGACTTAGTATCTCATAATAATGACTTAGTTTCTCGTAATAATGAGAAACTTTCTCGAAATAATGACTTAGTATCTCATAATAATGACTTAGTTTCTCGTAATAATGAGAAACTTTCTCGAAATAATGACTTAGTATCTCATAATAATGACTTAGTTTCTCGTAATAATGAGAAACTTTCTCGAAATAATGACTTAGTATCTCATAATAATGACTTAGTTTCTCGTAATAATGAGAAACTTTCTCGAAATAATGACTTAGTATCTCATAATAATGACTTAGTTTCTCGTAATAATGAGAAACTTTCTCGAAATAATGACTTAGTATCTCATAATAATGACTTAGTTTCTCGTAATAATGAGAAACTTTCTCGAAATAATGACTTAGTATCTCATAATAATGACTTAGTTTCTCATTATTTCGAGATACTAAGTCATAATTTCGAGAAAGTTTCTCATTATTATGACTTACAGAATTATATTTTTTTATTTAGTGGCGGAAACGGGCTTCCATAGTAGTGTGTGTGTGTAGTAGGCTAACGTTGCGATGGCTGATTGGATGCAGTACATGCATACTTGGGCTTGTTTGTTAAACAATTAGCCTATGCAATTTATATGATTGAAAACAGCCAAACTGACCCCAAACCAGTCCAAATTTTGTCCACCTGCCCAAGCCAATTTTTACCCACACAATCGAAACTTCAAAACCGCCCAATATGGCAACACTGCTTACGTCGTTGTGTTCTGAACGTGTACGTACGTGCTCATACCGGTAATCTTGTTATGCGTTCACACAGCAGAATTCCGGCAATTTACTAATGTTACAACTTCCCTTACTGGTAAATTGCCGGAACGAATTTTTCTCAGATTTACCAGTAAAGTCTGTATGAGTGAAAGGGGCTAATATGGGTTAGATTTCATGATTGGTCTATTTTTAAATGTACTTGTTGATACTTCTCAGTCATTTCAATCAGGTAATTTCTACAGATAAATATTAAAACATATGTGCCTCTATGTACTTGACCTACAAGTGTACTATAAGTGACCCAGTGTTAATTTTCAAAGTATTTGTGAGTGCACGCACATGTAGGTTTTGTCCATGCATGCCATTTTATATTTTAAGATGTCAGAGATGTACAGTACATTCTGCAAATTTTGGTGCACAATATAGCATTTCTTGCTTTTTTTATTCCAGTTTTGTTCAGCTGTTTTGTTTATTCCAACGCTATTTGCTGCAACCTACCAATAAGCCTCTTCTCATCACTTCTCAACACACAAATGAAACAATATGGACCAATGTAGATACTATACTTTCATACACATAAACATCATTATATACCAGAGAATTATTTAATTTAATAATTATGTTGCTTGTTTCTGAAGAGATTGAAAAATTATGCCATTAGATTGTTTTATTTTTTTTCGTGAGATTACTCCTGATTTTGTGATTAATGTTTGTAAAAATAACAATGAAGATATGTCAGCTTATAATGATATTTGTGGGCAGAAATAAATAATTTCAGCTAATCTGTTTCCTTTAGTATTATTACAGCTAATCAAATGTAAATATAGTTCCTTACTTAAAGATTTGAATTCTCAAATTTGACTTAAGACAAAGCAGGAAATAACCTAACGTTATGGGACTGATGGTCCCATTTTGAGAAACATATTCTTTGATGACTTAAAGGGGTCCTATTATGCTCTTTTACAAAGTCTTGATTTTGTTTTGGGGGTGTACTAGAGCAGGCTCTCATACTAGGTTCTTCGAAAAACACATTATTTTTCACATATTTTACATTACAACACCTCTCTCCCCAGTCTGGCATGAACGGCTCGAATAGTTCCCGAATCAAATGATGGCCCGCCATCTTGAATACGAAATGTGCTGTGATTGGTTAGCTTGGCCAGTGTGAGTTGTGATTGGTTAGCTGGGCCAGTGTGTGTTGTGATTGGCAGCACTCGGTGCCTGGTCGGGAAATGTCATGCCCCTTACCATAGCCGCCTGCGAGCTTCAGTGTAAATATTGCGTCAAAATCAAATCAATTTGAGCGTGATTTAAACCCGGATGATTGTAACCACTCTAAGTTCGTCTGCCTAGGGAAAGCTAGCGTGTCTCCGACATAGTGATAACACTCGTTGCCTTTTCTAGTGCAGCTCAATCAGGTCTCATCCCATTCGTCGATATTTGTGATATCAAATACGATAGCGTTTTCCGATGCAGCTTCTCGTTCCCTTCGGGGGAACCATGGTTACATACGTAACCTGGAGATGTTTATTCTGTTGGTTTAACATTGCAAAATTAGTGGATACTGTGATAATGCAATGTTTCTATCTTGAGGTGACGGACAACACAGTTATTTTTATTTTTCACATTTTCTCTCAATATGTCAATATGAAAGCTATTTTAACCTTCCAAACATTTCAGACAAACTACAGTTGCTTAAGAATTTTCCTCCAACACTAAAGTTTGTGGAGTCTTTCCATCCAACATCAGCCTGCTTTTTCTGACTGCCCAGCTTCCCCGCCTGTTGTGTTCAACATCAGACAGATTTTATTTCTGTCCTCATCGAACCGTGGAGGATTAGGGGTCAGAGCGGTTTCAAATCACTATATATTTCTAGCACTGACGGCACATAGCTATTAAACACATGGAACAGGTCTGTTTTACTGGCCATGGAACCACCCAGCTGGGGTTCTCTTTTCTTGTGGTCATCTTGTAATTCCAGACAGATAAAATATTTGTAGGCAAAGTTGTTGGGGTCTGAGCTACTGGGGCCACTTGACTGGCATGTCCACCTGCTGCTGTTTTTCTCCACCAAGCTCTCCCTCTCTCTCTCAAGTCTGTCATGTTGAAATGCAGGGGACGGACCAGCTGACTCAAGCTGCTGAAAAAAGTCTATGTCCGTATCTCCCCACTTGTTCCATAAATACCACCCCCTCTGTTGTATGGAGGTTATTTTAGATCGTACATGTGGGATACGGCCTTGAGTTCTGCCGCCTGCCCGGAGCTGAGTGACACGCACAGCACTTTGAAACCAGTGGCTGTAGTTGAGTTCTTGAAAACACAAAAGTGGACATGTCTACGCACACTGATCAGGAGTCATACGCAGAAGAGATCGATGAGGATGAGATTCTGGCAGGCCTCTCGGCGGAGGAGCTCAAACAGCTCCAGAGTGAGATGGACGACATCGCTCCTGACGAGAGAGTGCCGGTGGGAATGAGACAGAAAGACGCTTCTCAAAAGACGACAGTCCGAGGTATTGCATTCTCTTGCCTTGGTTGTTAATATATTAGACTGTTTGTTGCCATTAATCCTGAGAACATAGGGAATCTTTGTAAAAAGCTCTGAGGTGCTAGAAGAAAACGAGTTTAACTCTCAGCCTACTCCATCTCTAACTAGCTCCCAGTAGACCATTGCTAAAACTGATGGTCGTATCATACGGTAGTTTTAAGTGATAAAACTTAAATATTATTGAAGGAATATCATGCTCACATTTATGTAGTTGTACTGAACATATCAGAATTCATAACATGAATTCTAATGTAATAATTATAGATATAGACAGTTTTCAGACAAAATTTGTCAGTTTGCTTTGTGCATTGTTTATTCCCTTGTTTGTCTAAATAATATCAAGCAGGGGGTGTTCAGAAAACATGTTTTGGTAATACCAGTGGCACAGAAATGACTCCGCTATTTAACAGTATACATATGAAGCTATTTGTGCCTGATATCCGACTTTCATTGGTTTAACGCAATGTAGTCACATAATGATAAATAATTTACAAATGAAGAAAAATGATTATATACTTTTTTTTAACAATTTCTTTTTTCAGATTGCAGTGAACCCCAGTCAGAAGAGGAGATCGATGAGGATGAGATTCTGGCAGGCCTCTCAGCAGAGGAGCTCAATCAGCTCCAGAGTGAAATGGAAGAAATCGCTCCTGACGAGAGAGTGCCAGTGGGAATGAGACAGAAAGACCAAACTGACAAACCACCCACTGGATCATTTGATCACAGATCGCTGGTGGAATATCTGTACTGGGAGAAAGAGTCCAAACGTGTGCTGGAGGAGGAGAGAGTTCCCACAACACTATTACCCAGTCAGGTAACTGTAGTTATTGTCTGCATTATTTACATTCAGTGTATTACATGTCTCATAAACTGTTTTGCTAAAGTGCTTAGAGCTCTGATTATTAATCATCAATTTTGACTATTAATAACTGCTGCAACTAGGAGGCCAATAACACTACATCAACAAATGCCTTGAAACAGCAACTGCGCTCCCATGCAGCATTTAAAAATGGGACACTCTATTTTTAGGCTTTGAGCAAGTTGTTGAAGATTAAATGTTTCGTAATTCGTAGTCTTTAAAAGTTGTTCAACACTTCAGACTTGACCCTTTTGTCCATTTGTCATCATCAGAAGAAAGACCAAGAGGAGCTTGAAGCAAAAAAAGAAGATAAAGTTGAAGAGGTGGAATATGTCTATGAGGAGATCGTAGAGGAGGTTGAAGGAGGAGAGGGAGATGTTGTTGTTGGTGAAGTGATTGAAGAAGTCATAATGGAGGTTGAGGAAGACCAGCCTGTAAAGATAGAACCTGATGCCTCTGGCCCTGTAGTGACCTCAGAAGATGGTTTACAGCTGCCTCCAGAGTTTGCAGATACAAAAGCTGAAGCAAAGACTGAACAATCAGAACTTAATGAGACAGAATGTAAAGTGAATGAGGAGACGGAAGCAGATTCCACCCAGTCTGAACCTGCTCCCTCATATTATGCGAACTGGGTTCCCGAGAAAGAGGAAAGGGTCATATCCAAGCTGAAGATCCCAAAACTTGCACTAGGTGGAAGTGCTTTAGTTAAAAAGACTGCAAGACCTTCTGGGAATGAAACCAATTTGGAGACCACTTTGGTTAAGATCCGCAACAACAACCCCTCTGTCACAGATGTTAATCTCAACAACATTGAAAATATTCCCAAAGAAATGCTCCTTGATTATGTCAACGCACTCAAGAAGAACAGACACGTTAAGACCTTTAGCATCGCAAACACTGGTGCAGATGAAAATGTGTCATTCGCTCTGGCTAACATGCTCAGAGAGAACAGAAGCATCACCACATTAAATATTGAATCCAATTTCATCACAGGAAAAGGGATTGTTGCAATAATACGTTGCCTCCAGTTCAATGAGACACTCACTGAGCTCCGCTTCCACAACCAAAGGCACATGCTAGGACACCATGCAGAAATGGAAGTGTCTCGTCTCCTCAAGGCTAACAACACACTTCTGAAGATGGGCTACCACTTTGAACTCCCAGGGCCTAGGATGGTGGTCACCAATCTCCTTACCAGGAACTTGGACCGCCAGCGGCAGCAGAGAATGGAGGAGCAGAAGCTCCAGCAGATGAAAGAGCAGAGGAAGGTCATAGAGATGTACGAGGAATCTCTAAACTTGCCCCCTGGTATGCTGGAAATGCTAGGAGGATACATACCATTGTCCCTATTACAGGGTTCTCATAATGGAGCTGAGGAGACTCCTGAAGATTCTCCTGAAACTTCACCACAACCAAGTCCTCCTCATCAGCTCCGCAAGACTCAAAATCTTGCCCCACAACAGCGTTCTCCTAGTTCAGACAAAGGAAACCTCTTAGAAGAAGTACATCTGAAAAAGACTCCGAAACGAAGGGATCTGCTTCTGGAATTAAACTTAAGGGATGAAAGGAAAGAGGGAAGAGCAAATGTTCAGCTAAGGAGTGTTCCTAAACAAAGAAGCACAGCAAGAGAAGGACCTGCAGATGAGAGAGCCAACCTGAAAGATATGATAAAGACTCTAAAACCGGTTCCTCGAAGGCGACAACCACCTAAAGTGGAGCCAACACCTCGGGATCAGCTACTCAACGAGATTCGACAGAGCAACGTGGCCTATCTCAAAGCGGTATGTAATATTGAAGTTTCTCGAATTAGCAATTAATTAGCTGAGTGCATAGTGTGCATGATCTCAGCTTGAGTGTGGACCATTGTTGGGGAGGGACAACTGGAAATGTTGTTGGGGTCATTAAAAGTCATTAAAATTCAAACAATAAAACATACTTACATTACCATGAAACATACTTACATTACCATGAACTATGTAGGCCATATGTCTTCAGTCCTGCTCCTGGGGACCCACTGTTCTTCAGAGTTTAGCTACAACCCCAATCCAGTGGTTCTCAAACCTGTCCTGGAGGAGCCCTAGCCCTGCACATTTAGTATGTCTCCCTTATCTAAAACACCTGATTCAACTTATCAGCTCGTTAGTGGAGACTGAAAGACATGAATTGGGTGTGTCTGATAAGGGAGACATGCAAAATGGGCAGGGCTAGGGGTCCTCCAGGACAGGTTTTAGAACCCCTGCCCTAATCAAATACACCTGAACCAGTTAATCAAGGTCTTCAGGATCACATGAAAAAATAACAGGCCAGGAGTGCTGAAACAGGTTGGAAATAGGGATGCACCGAATATTTGGCAACCGAAATTATTTGGCTGAAAATAGCAAAAGAATCTCTTTCGGTTTTCTTAGAAGAAGAAGGCAGAATAAGCGAAAAGGCCGAATAATATGAACCGAACAATGAAGAATGCAATCAAAATAGAGGCACGCGCTAATGCAGCAAACATGTCGACAGTGTGAAAGTATTTAAAACTATCAGACAAAGACGCAGAAATCATTACAAGCTTGAAGCACCGACAGCGAGAGACTTAGTGCTGCATCAAGTCTCCGATGAGAAGAAGAGGTGGCTAACGCTGGTGGTTAGGTTACTGTTTGATGATTGAAATCGCGAAATTACCTCAAATGATTAGTAAATAAACTGCAGAATGTTATATTTTCTAATGCACACACAAATTGTGTGTATTCTGACAGCGCTGCATGAGCTTGCGGCACCAGGGTTCAAAGTCCAATGCGCGAGGAAAATCTGCGCTAAAACTGAGTTACTCGTCAGTTGCTCAGTAACATTTTTGTGAATTTTTTTAAAGGCATGTGACAATGTGATACGTGCGACAAACATCTTCCCAAATTCGTAATGAGAATCATTTATAAATCTGCATGGTGTTGTCAACAAAAAGAAGCACAGAGACTTCCTGTGGGTTTCTGCCAAAATAAAAGCAGAGAAAAAGCAACAACTCCATAAATGATTAGGGATGGACACAAAAACTCTGTATTTAACCGGTAGACCGGAGTATCGATAAGCTCTGACTTTACGGTTCTGCTATCGGTACTGGAGATATTAATAAAACACACATAGATTTATTATTACTATATATACACATTATCTTGCGATTTCTATCTCGCCAGAGTCGCCAGCTATTTTTCAAACATTTGTCTATGATGCATTTTTGCTATTCGCAATTCAGAAGTGAGATCGTGCCCACGGAGGAGGAGCTTCAGCACGCGCAACATGAAAGCCCTGTTTAATTATGATAGAAGAGAGAACTAAACATTCAAACATCTGCTTACACTTTAGGCCTGTGGCTTTTTATTAAGCTAATTTAATTTTTTTATTTCGATTTTGGCTTCTAAGGATTATACAAAAGAAGACATGAGGTAAAGCTATTAAAAACTTCTTTCCCTTCACAGCGGGGCGCATTCGTTCCTCGCTAAAACCCAAACTTAACGTCAGAATCAGCTCAATCGGTGATTGTTGTAAGATGCTGTCTTTACCGTTGCTAAATTGCGGGGCATGTTTGATAAAAACGTTGAAAGCACAATCCGCACAAGAGACGCTGTTCCTCAGGCTAAAATGTGTGCGCGTGGTGCACTCCAAAACGAACAAACAAATTACACTTTGAGCTTCGGGCGCATGTCCAAACGATCAAATACACACAAAAATGTGTCAAAATGGCCGGCTTGGAGAGTATTTAGTTAAACACAGTTTATGTCTTAAGTGGAGGAGAACAGTTGGGAGAAAATCTGATGTGTGTCAATATATTGTCTTAAAGTGACAGACTGGCGCTTGGGCCATCAAAATGCAAATCTGCTCTTAATCTGAATAACGTTATAGCTTTAATAAGCATTAATCTATCAATACATACAATGAAAACTATGCAGTGTTAATTTACATTTGATTACTTTTAGATTTACTTTGTAGGCTATTACTTACCTGAACAGTAATGCTAGTAGAACTTCATGGAAAAATTATAGCACTGTTTATTTCATTTCATTTGTATATTTGTTTTATTGTATTTGTCAGTTTGTTTCTTTGTTCATGTTCCGTGCTTTGTTGGTATAATGTCTGCTAGAATGTAAAAAAAAAATTCAGTGTTAAGTAAATATTTTTTAATTGTTGTTTTGTAATTGATTTTTTTATTTGAAAAGCAGGACAAAACAGTAAAAAGCACATTTTGGCAATTTAATTAATGCAATTGTGAAAAAAATGGCAAAATAGGCCTACATGGGGGAAAAATGTGAAAAACCGTGTTTGGTGTTCGGTGTTCTGTGTTCGGTATTCGGCCTTCGGCCCAGTGTTTCATTTTGTTCGGCTTCGGCCTAGAATTTTCATTTCGGTGCATTCCTAGTTGGAAATAAAATTTGCCGAACAGCAGGAGTAGGGTTAGAGAACTAGTAAGTAGGCCCACATTTACAAAATTAATAACAAGGCATTGTCTGAACTTAGGGAAATTTAAATTTTTTTTAAAAGTTTCAATAATTTGTTGGTATTTTCAAGATATTTTCTTTTACCTTGCATAGTTTGACTAGATTCTATTAAATTAAAGATACAACTAAGATATTGATATAAAGTTACTGCTAAGATACTAGTTAGTTTGAATAGATGCACTATGACAACAAAACATGAGTATTTTCTTCTTTTTTTTAAATCCAATTTGTTTTGCCATGCTAACGTTGGTAGTTAATAATAGTCTATGATGGTTTTCCCCAGCTTTCTTTGATGTTATCAGAACAGACTTGCATAGATTACTCATTGTGCATGGGGTCGACCCATTAAAATTCTTTCCCTGGCCCCCCAAGAATTTGAGAATTTGAGTGACAGTTCTGGTGCTAACAACTCGTATAGAATACATTTTTTTATTTTTTTTTATGTAATTATGTGTCAATTGTTTTCACATAAATAATTTTATTAGTCAGAGCCATTATCACATGGCTGATAATATATTAACAAGAATTTGCTTGTGTAATTGTAACAATGAATTTCACGGAGTTATTCTTGAATGAATAAATTAAATGTGAAAATGTGTGAACATGCCAAAAATGTGTTGGCAAGTTCTTATTTTTGTAGACCATTTACAATGTCAAACTATTTGGTGTTTGTAATGGTAAGCACCACTTCTGCTAATTTTTTGAATCGCTAGTCCAAAGTATTAAACTTCAATGTGTAACTCATTCCACACATTTATGATATATAGGCTAATATTGTGCAGTTTGTTGAAATGACCGTACGTGCCATTATGTTATTGACTTGGATTTCTGTAATGCCAACAGAAAGGCTGTCAACGATCCAATGAGTCCAAGAAAGAAGCACCAGTTTTGATATAATTTCAAAGGAGCTTATACTTCTGTTTCACATCCACAGGTACCTCTTCCAAAAATCCTGGAGTCAAGGGAAACTAGTCTCTTCTGAGTCACATACATGACTTCATAGAGAGACTGCACAGAGGGACAGGGCCAACATCAGAAAGGTCATGGAGAGAGTGCAGTTCATGTGGCCAAACAATTCCATGGTGCTCCTCAGCTAATGGAGAGAGTAAAGTGTACTCAAATCTTTTGACCCAGGGGGTTGGGAATGGAGAGGTAGCTGCACTCCCTTGGAAAAGCGAACAGTTATATAAGAATAAGCATAACACGATGGGCACTTTGATGAGGTCCTGAACTGTAAATTTCAACATGCACATCTATTCATATAAACCACTTCAATAAATGGTGTGAATGTCTGTGAATGGCTACACATAGTGCACATGAAAATGTAGTATTTTGTTTGTCTGAATTTGTGTTCATGTATTTATAGTGTCAATAAACTTGATAGTGTAAATGTCACTCTGGACCTTTTCTTAATTATGTTTTTCTAGAGACTGTTATTAAGATAATTATATAATTCATGCAGAAACCAGCTTTTTCCCAGTAATTGGACTCGTAACCCAAAGGTTGCGAGTTCGAGTCTCAACACCGGCAGGAATTGTAGGTGGGGGGAGTGAATGTACAGCGCTCTCTTCCACCTTCAATACCACGACTGAGTAGCCCTTGAGCAAGGCACCGAACCCCCAACTGCTCCCCGGGCGCCGCAGCATAAATGGCTGCCCACTGCTCCGGGTGTGTGTTCACGGTGTGTTTGTTCACTGCTGTGTGTGTGCACTTTGGATGGGTTAAATGCAGAGCACTAATTCCTAGTATGGGTAACCATACTTGGCCACATGTCACGTCACTTTCACTTTGTAAACACAGTTGAGAATTCTTCTTCCTACACAGGGGTCAGCCAATTAATGTTTGCTCTAAAACTAATTTGTGGGAAAAAACTCATATGCAGTAAACAAAAAATAAGTATACCTTAATTTTAACCAAAGCTACAGTTAAGAAGCTAAAGTTTAGCTATATGTGTCATTGTCCATCAGACATTAAAATGTATTGAGTAAAATTAAACTCTAATGAACATTTTTAATTATGATTATTTAAAAGCTTTACAATTCAAACGTTATAAACACAGTATGGTAGGCCCAGGGGCGTACATTTTGTCTAACATTTGGGGGGGACATTAAACATAAAATTTCTCAAGAGCAATTTTTGAAGGGGACACATAATACAGCTAAAATTGTACTTGTAAGGATATGTATACACAGAGGAAAGCCTTACTACTATTAGTGCAGCAGGGAGACCGTGCCACATTAGACAACTTCAAGCTGTTGTGGTTGCACCGAGACAGCGCTCGTGTCCGATGTAGACATTACTATCTGTCACAGTGTTGCCAAGTCCGCGGTTTTCCCATGGAATTGGGCTACTTTAACACTGTCGCCGCTGGTTGTTTTTCATGTCCGCGAAGCAACACCAATAACGTGATATTTATCCCCTGGAATGCTAATTTTACCAGGGGTATACAGGGGACCCCCTCGAAACGTGGTTAGTTTGGGCTAGTTTTGAGTAGCAATTGGGTTTTGTTGTGTGAAACCTGGCAACCCTGTCGTCAAGCAGGTAACGTTATTATTGCTAACATAGCGGACTTATAAAAAAATACATTGGCATCATCTGTATTAAAGGGGACATATGATGCTTTTTTAAAGATCATTATTTGGTGTATTTGGTGTAACAGAATATGTTGACATGCTTTAATGTTCAAAACACACATTATTTTTCAAATACTGTACATTATTGTAGGTCCTCTATGCCCCGCCTCTCTCAAATGCTTCGTTTTCTACAAAGTCCCTCCTTCCGACAAGCGCAGTCTGCTCTGATTGGCCAGCTGACCCAGTGCATTGTGATTGGCCGAACACCGCAAGCACTCGTCGGAAATGTAATGCCCCTTACCATAATCACAGCTTCATCTTTCAAAATAAATGTAAAGACAGAGCCCGAAAGGGGAACAGAGTCGCGTGACAGACACAGTGATGAAGCTGGTATGTGTTTGCAGCCCACAAGCCACGGTTAAGACAGCGGACTCCACTGTGATCTCTCTCTCTCTCGCTCTCTCACACACACGCGCGCGCAAAACTCCGCATTTGAACAGTCAATAGCAAATACTTAAACTAATAACAAAACAGTAGCTGATTCAGAAGAGCCAGATTGTCATAGCAAAGTCAGAAATACCTCCTCTCCTAGGTTCACGAAACAGTAGTCCATAAAATGCATTGCAAGTCTTTAAGTCTTAAAGATTTCTAAATGCATCTACTTTCGGAAGGCCAAATAAAGTGCTTTTGCTTTCGCCTAAACACACAGCGTCTCCCTGACATGCTGCTTCAACACTAACTGCGGTTACTGAAACCACACCGTCTTTCTTTGCGTGAACATTTGGGCAGCATTATGCTAATATTTCCACATAGTGAGGTAGATATATGGGGACGTGTTAGAACGAGGTGTTTTAGGGGGGCGTGGCAGAGTCTTAACTTTGATAAAGAATATCTCTTTGGTTTTGAGACTTTAGTCTTTGCAACTTCAGGGACCTTATCTATGCACAATCAGCTTGTAACACTCCAAAGAGAAAG
>NW_015505482.1:474227-496025 GCF_001515645.1 Sinocyclocheilus grahami | reverse complement strand
GGCAGCCCTGAACAATGCTTATCAGAGGACAGAAAAAAAACATAAATGTTTGAGTTATTTCACAATAAACAAATTGAAATTGTAGCCTACATAGTTTGTGCAATTACAATTATTTAAATTGAACGTTGAAAGATAATATTGATCATGTTCTATTCTGTAATGTTAATAGAAATCATACACTGTCAGAATAAAAAGGTTGCATTTTTTTATTCACTGGCAGTCCCTAATGGCAGTACAAAATATTGCACTAAATCAAAAGTTCAAATGTTACAAATAATTTAGAGTATTAATGTTGTAATACTGGTAGCACTAATATAAAAATGTGATGATATATGTTACAAAAAAGTAAAAATTTTGAAATACGTTGATGGTTATATTTTTCCGTATTTGATCTCAGTATTCCTGTCAATGTTGTATAAGGGTTTTTTAATGCATAATAGTAACCCTAGAATGTGAACGTATCATAAGAAAACATTAAAGCTTTTGGGAATGGCAGCCCTGAACAATGCTTATCAGAGGACAGAAAAAAAACATAAATGTTTGAGTTATTTCACAATAAACAAATTGAAATTGTAGCCTACATAGTTTGTGCAATTACAATTATTTAAATTGAACGTTGAAAGATAATATTGATCATGTTCTATTCTGTAATGTTAATAGAAATCATACACTGTCAGAATAAAAAGATTGCATTTAATGCATGCAACAGCCTGTCACTGGCAGTCCTTAATGGCAGTACAAAATATTGCACTAAATCAAAAGTTCAAATGTTACAAATAATTTAGAGTATTAATGTTGTAATACTGGTAGCACTAATATAAAAATGTGATGATATATGTTACAAAAAAGTAAAAATTTTGAAATACGTTGATGGTTATATTTTTCCGTATTTGATCTCAGTATTCCTGTCAATGTTGTATAAGGGTTTTTTAATGCATAATAGTAACCCTAGAATGTGATCAACAGTTTAAAATAGCTGGGCTAAGATATATACCAATTTTTAAGACTGCAGAAATATGTTAATTCAGTATACACATTATCCCACCGGTTACAATTTTGACTGACCATAAAATAAAAATTTTCACACACTTTTCCAAAGAAAATGTAAAATTATTGATTATTTCAAAGGGTTGAAATAACGACGCATCATTTGGATATTTTCATGTCTGGGAAAAATTTGGGATTAAACGGGTTAAAATGCATTTTAAACAAAGTTAAGTGGCTTTCATTACCCATTTTACTCTTAGTAATTTAATCATTTAATACATTTCATAATTTAAAAGTTTAGTGCAGAAGTATCGAATCGGTATCGACGATACTGCCTTGAAAAATATCGGTATCGTATCGAAAACAAAATAAGGGGTATCGCCCATCCCTAATGTATAAAACATTTTTGCCCCGTTTGCGTTGCTTTACTACTTACACAATTATTTAAAGTATAAAGCATTGTTATTTACAATCCACAGCTTGGTTTTTAATCAAATTTTTTAGGGGGGGCAACACTCAGATAGGACAATCCTATCCGGATTTCCTCCGATGGGTGGGCCCACTAAAAGCATGTATGCCAAGCTTACAATTCTCAGTTCTGAACAAAAAAAGACTTTCAAATCTATATCCACCAAAGGGCCCATGACATGTGAATTGCTGAAGACGCCCAGCACTAATATGATTATGCAAAATGAATTGCCAATATTATAACTTTACTGCCTTTTGCCGGACCACAGTGAAATCTCGCCCTATTTAAAAGTAGCCTATATTATCCAGGTAGATTAGACATGAACAAGATGTTAGTTTGACAGCAATGAGCCTGTCAGTAACATTATTTAACCACCCACAACACCCACATATACAGGGGGCCCCACACACGTTTTCGCAAGGCCTGTATTTAGCAGTCAATAACTTTTGGGCGAACCCGGTCACAGTGATAAAGATGAAGTGGGATATATATGCTGTTCTTCACAAACACCAGAAGTGAGAAAATGAGGAAACGTTTGCCAAACCGTGTGCTATCTCCGGCTGTTGGTAAGCCTCTCATCTGTCGCTCTGCACAGCCTCCCAAAGATGCGTTCGCTTTTAACAAGGTCCCTGTTTATGTCAGTGTGGCTTTAACAGTTTATGCGACACACTTCATCGAAGATTGTTTTATTAATATATCGCAATGTAATGCATCTTGTAAAGACGCTGTTTTCGAAGAATGGAAGTTTAAACGTATATTTAAGTTGACAGAAAAGACTAGGTCAAGTATGAGCGCGGCTAAGCGCGGTAAAGTCTTAAAGGCGCCGCAGCAATAATTTTTTTTTTTTTTGGCGTTTAGTCTGTTTGCATTCAAGGTAATCTCTATGTTGGCATAACACTAATCTCTGACAAAACGTATTTTCACAGATTTTTTTTCAAAGGAAAAATATTGATGGACTCATTCCACACTACACATTTTCGTCAAATCCGTTTTTACCAGCTCCTCAGATTTCAGAAGTAAAATGGGTCATTCATTCTCAATAGCTTTTAAGACAGAAATGTTAAGAAAAGTTTTAATCTAACTACCTATTCTTAGCCATATATTTCACACTAATTATAAAAAATATGTTTTTGTTTTTGGCAAAATAATGACACAACCGCAAAAGCTCTTTACTCTTCAATTTTATTGACAAATCTCCTCACAAATAATTTCATAGTTGTGAACCGCTTTTACAAGGTCACTCTTCTGTATTCTGAAAATAAAAGCATCAGAGCATATAAACACTAAACTGATTTGAAACCTATATGATGGGTGTGAACACACAGAGATGTGAGCTAAGAGTCTGACGAGGAGTCTTTGACGTCTGTGCTCTCCGTGGCCTCGCTGACCTCACTCATTTCTTTACTCTCTCCTCCGCTGTCTCCATCTCCCTCCTTCTCTCCATCCTGCACCGTCAGCTTCTCCACCAGGCCAGTAACAGATGTGTCCTGAGATGGTGAAGCCTCTGAGCCCCACAGGCGAACACCTGGTTTCTGCAACTGCACATCAGGAAAAGGTAAGTGTTTTGCACAGTGGTGATTTGTTTTGTAAAAATAAACCGCTCTACCAGCATTCGCCACTGATTAAGGAAGCAAACTGGTAAGTGTAATGTGTTTTCGAGCGAGTAAACTTGCTAATTAGTGACAATGAATCTGAGATTCTGTATATGAGAATACATGAGAAAAATAAAAAAGCTACCAGTAGCGTTTTAGTTTTTGAAGGTGAACCCAATTTAGCCCGCTCTAATTTTTTTAAAGGAGGGGAGAGAGAGAGAGAGAGAGAGAGAGAGAGACACAGGGTCACATCACAGTGGAGTCAACTGTCTTAACTGTGGCTTGTGTACTGCAAACACATACCAGCTTCATCACTGTGTCTTTCACACGACTCTGTTCCCCTTTCGGGCTTGAACTGATGGTAAAACTAATGACATTATTTACTGTCTTTACATTTATTTTTAAATATGAAGCTCGCAATTATGGTAAGGGGCGTTACATTAAAATAATGATCTTTAAAAAAAAGCATCATATGACCCCTTTAACAACTTGGAGCTTTTATGGACATTTCACACATGAAAGCAATAAAGAAAAACCAAACTTACATTTTAGCCAAAACATATCCCACTATCTTCCCATTCTCATCCTCTGCTATGTATGACAGCTGGAAAACAAACACAGCTGTTCAGTAAAGCAGCTCAGCATATGATAATAAGTGATTATATAAAGATCCGTGTCAGTCTCAGACCTGTGGCCAGGACAGGCCGTGGTAGAAGTAGTACTTCATCTGATAGTTCTCTGGAAGACACAGCAGGTTGCAGTGCTGCATGTTCATCAGATCCTCTGGCTGGAAACATGAAGAGAGAAAAGAATTGAGTCAAGCTGTTCTCTACCTGCCACCTGCAGTAATACTGAATCATTCACATTAAGTACATTAGCCAAAACTAATTCTAATATTCAGAGAGAAGCTGGAAAATAGTCATGTATAACTAAACTATGACTGTTTTGGTGCTTGACTGACATAAGTGTACTTTAGAGAAAAGACAAAAAATGATTTAGACACCAGATATCATTTTTGATATATATATATATATATAGTTCATTTATGTAAGTGAGGATAGCAAAATAAAGTGAACTGTGACATATTATACCCAAAAAGTCTTCATACAGTGGACTACCAGTAAAATTTGGGATCAAAAAGTATTCAGACACTATGACCTAACCATGTTTTGCTTAAGTGTTTTTCTTTAATTGCTAATGCGACCTTTTTACACCACAGACTGAACAAAATTAAGCACTGCTTGGTAATAGGTTGACCTAAATTGGTATTATCTAATTGTGTACTTATATTTAACAGCTGACAGCTTTTCAATCTAATGCATTACATACTTTTCTACAAAAGCAACGTTACAGAACACGGTCCCTTTAAAAACTATTAAACTGCAGAGCGTGTATGAGTCAAGCAAAACGTAGATATAATAAAAAGACAAATAATATTTAATACTTTCAGTGCCTCATCGAACGCGTCAACGATGCCTAAATGGGTTTTGAGACAGCCACAACTTTTATTTTGGATGCGATTAATCATTTGACAGCACTAATTTAAACAATTGTACTAAAGTCTCCATAAACAAACAAAAACTGACGGAGTGTCAGAGAAATCTATATTCAAAACAGAAATCCCCATGACTTTTCCAAGACTACTTGCTCAGTCATTTTATTGCAATATTGGCTGTACTGAAACAAGCCAAAGACATTAAGGGAACATGAAAGAACCAGATGAATAAAAAGCAATGAGACATGTGAGGCATCTTAACTACGCTTTATTGTAAAAGTAGTTGTCTATTATAATAAAATAGAAAACACTGGGCAGAACTTTTACAGAAAAGTTAAATATATATTTTGAAGCAGCCAAAAAAAAAAAAGAAACCCGAAATTAAAAATGCATTACAAAAGCCAGACAAGCAGTTATTCCCCAAATCTACTGATAAATAAATCTTTTGTTATAGGCACCCTGTCAGGATGTTGAAATTCAGAGCTGTCAAAAACTCACCCTCACAATACATTGACTAACAAAGTTGTTTATAGACACTGTTTCAGTGTGTATATAATAGTACTGAAACCAAAAGCAATAGCGAGCAGAAAGAGACCATACCCAAATGAGGCAACAAACATTAAATCTCATCTATTAAATTATTTTCAGAGAGATGTGGAATGTAATACATCTGCTTTAATAAGACTAAACATATTCATGGCTCATTAAGCCAATTGAAACCTTAAGACATGGTAAAATGTCATAGACATGCATGCATTGGAATCCTAATCCCTGTAGGTTTCTGGAATCTTTCTTTTGTGTGGTCTAATTATAGCATTTCATTTTAGATTTATACAAGCTTGCCACAAGAAAAAAAAAAATGCAACAAAATACTTTTATACCACTTCTGAAATGTGAGCAGCATTTTATGTTAAGACTTTTGCTTGTGGAAAGAGGAATGCACAACAGAAGCTGTGCTTTTCTTCAAGAATAAAAAATAAAGGGAATGACAGCACAGTATAAAATTTGTATGAATATCATAATGATGCTCAAGTGCATAATCAAAAAAAAAATTTGTAAATGTTGTTCAGTCCAATGAAATATAGAACAAAATAATGAGAAATGTCCTATAAAGCATTATATATCATATTGAGCTGGTTATAATTAATAACATCCCAAAAAAAAAAAAAGGGAAAAAAAAGTTTGCTAATCTTGTTGGTCCTTCTTTAAATGCAGAGTGCATCTTCAAATACTTAAGTGCCCTTTTCTCTTATTTCAGGCACTCATCTTGGGCTGATTTTTTAAAAGGCTTCAAGCTCCTCATTTCTGTCGTCCTCTTCTTTCACAGTTTGTGCGGGTTCACCCATTTGTACGTACCCTCGTAGCGGAAGCCCACCTTCTGTACCAGCTCATCAGCCTCTGCAGGACCACGGCTATGAGAGAGCCAGAGAAAATGTGAGAGATATTACACATCACTTCACTAAAAAAAAAAAAAACGCATGTTTTACCTTCCGTATTTGTATTTGACAGGTGGCGTCTTCTCCTTCTCTATCTGATGAAGAAGAGGAGTGAAGATTCTCCAGGCTTCCCTCAACTCATCACTTTGATAAAATAAGTCAAATTCAGAAATGGTTGTTTCAGGATTATTACAACAACATATTACATTTACATTACTGTAGAGATCACAGTAAGAAACGCACCTTCGTACAAAATGCATTTGGCTGCCACAAAAGACGTCCAGAATCAGACGTTCGTAGGCATCAGGCAGCTTAACGTCCTTTGAAAAGAGAAAAGCACATTTATAAAGAGAAAAGGAAGTAACTTTAATAAAGATTTCTTATTTCCCACATATTATTAGTCAAAGTTGCCAACTAGGACAAAAGAAACCGAGTGTGAATGGATGAAAGGTGTTTGTTTTACCCTGTATCTGCTGTGGTAGGTCAGGTCCAGCTCGGTCTCCTCAGGGCTGAAATAGACTCCGGGTTTCTTGCTCATCATCTTGGCGTAGATGGCCTCGTTGGGCTGCACACGCACCACCAACTCATTCCTCCTGCACTGAGAGCTAAAGATGTCTCCAGGAACGTCTGTGAACTGCAGCCTCACCTCTGCCTTCCTCTCATTCAGAGCCTTTCCACACCTGAGGACGAAGGGAACTCCTGGAGAGAGAGACGGGGTAATCAAATTGTTTAATAAAATATCAACACATTCAGGAAGAGAAAGACTGTCAGGTATATACTGCTGTTCAATTTTGAGTCAGTAAAATGTTCTTTTGCCATTACTGAAAGAAATTAATACTTCTATTCAGCAAGGAAGCATTAAATTGATCAAAATAATGAATTGACAAAATAAAAATCTATTTCCAATAAATGCTGTTCTTTCTGTATGTCATATCAGAATGATTTCTGAAGGATCATGTGACACTGAAGACTGGGGTAACGATGCTGAAAATTCAGATTTACCATCACAGAAATGAATACATTTTAAAAATGTATTAAAACAGAAAACAGCCATTTTAAATTATATTAACATTTCACAATGTTGCCGTTTTTACTGTATTTTTATCACAAAGGATGAGCAAGAGACGTCTTTTAAAAACATTTTTAAAAATCCAACTATAAACTTCTGAACAGTAACAGAATTTTGCATTTTAAGCCACAAAACTATTTCAATTTCAAGAACAAAGGGTTTGTAAAGCTTCTCATTTAAGGTCAAACCTTTATACAGTGGGGGAAAAAAGTATTTAGTCGACACACACACACACACACACACAAAAATAAATAAAATAAAAACAACTCTGCAGTAGACAGGGGAAAAAAACACAAGCCCCCCGGCCCTGGGTACCAAACGGCTCTTTGAAGGTCAGAACCACACATGCCACACTGTCCCGGTTCCATATGGGGCCAAATATCCGGTTTCCAAACCTGTAGAGAAAATAGGAAAGAAAACTGTGACTAATGAGACAGATACAGATGAAGAGATTCCTGGTGGAGTTTAACCCTTAATTATGCATAAATGACAACTGTGTGTGACAGCCAGCGAAAGGAGCAGGCAGACAGGGATGAAAAAGGGAAAGAGCCGCACCTGAGAACCATGAGGTTCTGGACCATCTCTTTGCCTAGGTAATGGTCTATACGGTAAATCTGGTCCTCAGTGAAGAGAGAAGAGAGATGACTGGTTAACTCCTCTGAGCTCTGCAGGTCACGTCCAAAAGGCTTCTCCACGATGATCCTGTTCCAGCCTCTACCAAACATACAAACACAAGAAATATGCTGCACTTGAAAAATGCCTTTGCTAGGGCAAACTCATATACACAGACTATCAGCAAACTGAATAGAATCTACACCTCGTATCTCGCCAGCGGTATTTTAGAATTATTAATATACTATTAGATTATTTATTAACATTTTGAATTAGCTTTTATTTTTAAATTTTCAGTTTTCAAATGTTGCGTTGGTGTTCTTTAATTTGCGCGTTGTCAGTAAATCACCTGCAGAAATTTCCACACCATCTGCGCCGTTTTGAAATTGTGCTCTCGTGCCAATTCACCCTATTCAGTAAATCTGGCCCTTAGTGGTTTTTTTTGTTTGTTTTTTTACTAAGTTTGTTTAAATACTTATATTCAGCTTTAAATGATTTTTGTATTAGTTTTAGTACTTAAAATTATTTAATTTCAGATATTTGCCAATGAAACTTTTCATCTAATATTTATATTTTATTTCAGCTTTATAATATATATATATATATATATATATATACATACACACACATACATACATATACACACACACAGTTCTTTCTGGTCCTTGAATATGATTGGCTGATAAGAGGTGATATTAGAGTCCAACAGAACTCCAACAGCCGTTCCACCGTTTGTAATGGTAAAGTAGGCGTATTTCTCACATCGAGTGTCATAGCGGAAGCCATAATCCACTATAATTTAAAAAAATAATACTGTTTTGTGTCACGGAATATAGCTTGAAAGAGTTTTTTTAGGCGAGAATGCACTTGTTTGGACTTCAGATATGCGATTTGTTAAGAAAGATGATGTCTATTTGAAAATTTGCTTCGACGTTTTCGGAGATGTGAGCTCCAGGCCGTCAGCTGTCCTTCAGCGCTCAAACCCGCCGAGAGCGCCTCACCTCAGCCAGATCTTCTGGAATCTGCCGCTGGCTCTGATGACTCTATAGTGGTTAAAAATTAGATGCATTTCGTTTTGGGTAAATCTAATGGGCAGTCTTTGGTCTCATTAATCTATTATTTGCTCCAGAGCAAATAGTTTGGGCAAAATCTCATCATGTTTATGTAAATTCAATGCTGTATATCAGAGCTCTCTCTCTTATATATATATATATATATATATATATATATATAAATAAAAATAAACAGATTTAAGGAGCATCTTCTCACCAAATATTTTCTGTAAAGCTGTTGTGGAACAATATTTAGTACAATGACAAGCAATATACATTTTATTTTGGATACAGCATTTCAAAATAATATCATGATTCATGCATAAATGTTTTTTTATATTGTGCATAAATGGATCTGTAGACATGTATAGTTGCCTTTATATTTTAATGAAAGGGGTCCCTCACAAAGAGATCATTACAGTACATAAGAAAACCCCTGTGCTTGCTGTACTTCTGAAAACTGAGAAGGAGTATGATAAATTATTTATTTCTAGGAGCCGTGAAGTGCCAACTTTTGTCTTTGCTCACATTTCTATTTTTGCTCGATGACACTTTATCTATTTTTTACTTTTTTTTTGTTTGTTTGTTTTAAATGTGCGTTTCTATTTTTACCCATAGTTGACCAAATAAAACAGCAAATGTGCATTTAAAAGTCACAATACAAATACTGATGATTCATACGGTTTGCACTGGTATATACAAATGCTGTCTAGGGTAATAATGCCCCTCTAATATCACCTGCCACAAACCAGCAAGTCACATCAACACTTGGTTGAGAAGGAAGTTACTGACATACAGTACATTTATTCTGAAAGTGACTTCATTGCTTTTGTCGTGTAGTTTTTCAGGATAAATACATCTGCAAAAGGAAAGCAATCTGCATTTGTTAAACTATTTAATGGTGCCTGTAAGTCAAGCCATGTAGTCATTTTTATTAATAGAGTATAGTCTGATTAGAGTCAACTATCACCATGAATCACGGTGATTGAAGAGGAATAAAAACCTAGGGAACAGCCATAATTTCCGTGGAACACAGTGACTCATTTTACAAAAACATATTATAAAGATAACTAAATAATAAATGCAAAATACACAAGAACAAGATACAATGTAGCTTAAAATAACAGTCGACCCATCCCTGCTCCATGTGATTCAATCTTCTCAATGCAAAGGTCGTTGATCTCAGCAGATCTGCTCCACACCCATTCAGACACATGAGAAACGCTCTGTGCACGGTGAGACAGCACTATTCTGTTTGTCTTGGCTGATTTATGGCATTGTGGGAGAGTCCCATCTCTCCAGATATGCATTATTGGGGGATATTAGTAAATATATCAGTTAGCTATTTATTCTATTAGTCGCTCCTGCTGCTGTGCTATGGTAAAAAAAAAAATAAATAAATAAAAATAAAAAAAAAGGGAAAAGGCACTCCGTAATCGTGACTTGACAAAAATTCATCCATGACCTTTTAGCATTGCATTATTAAACTAAAACAAACACACAAAATTAAGCAGCCAGAGAAACTGTATGTAATTATTCTGATAGTGACTCAACATTCCAAAAGAGAAGGGACTTGTTTTTGTTCATAACTGAGGAATCTCAGTGAAGACAGTGTAAACCGTAGAGCATGATGCTAAGGCCATGGGACTGATTTCCAGGGAAGTGCATGAAACGGTAAGTTGAATACAATGCAAGCCACATTTGGGGGAAAAAAACAAAAAACAAAAGTAAAGGTACAGTAATGCATTCAAAACCTGGGGTTTCCGTTTCAATCACTTAAGCAGCTTATTAAACCGATAAGTCACATGACAAAGTAAAACAAGTCCGTCCTAAAACATATTAAACAATTGTTGGTGGAAGCCGATAATACATATAAACAGCTTATTTATTTACTTACAATTAAACCCAATATACTATTTTTTGGCACCAGATTTTTTTATTTATATTTATTTTTTTCTGTAGTACTGACAACAAATTAATGTTGATTGAGCATATAAAGTTAAAAAACATTTCAGAAAAAAAAAATAATATATATATATACACACACACACACACACACAAAACTATGAAGCAGCCCAACTGTTTTCAACATTAATAATAGGAAATGTTTCCCTGAGCAGCAAATCATCATTTTAGAATTATTTCTGAAGACTGGAGTAATGATGCTGAAAATTCAGATATGAATCACAGGAATAAATTGCATTAACATTTATTCAAATAGAAAAGTTATTTTAAAATGTAATAATATTTTCACAATATTACTGTTTTATATTTACTGTATTTTGATCAAATAAATGAAGCCTTTGTGAGCATAAGAGACTTCTTACAAACTTTTAAATGGTAGTCTAAATAATTCATAAATGTGTAATCCAAAATATAAAATATATATATTTTTGCACAAGACAATATTTTGAGATATTCCTGTCCATTCCATTTAAACACTTTTTTTGGCACATTTGCTTTAATGATTTGCTTGATTAAAATATGAAGATAAAGGCCTAGCTTAATTCTGTTACTTTGTCTGATTTGTGGAAAATGTCTTTATTATAAGATGAAGTTGTCATCATTATATAATGGCAACTGATGAGCACACTCCACATGCAAATGAAACAGAATTTCTATATACATTTTTTTTTTTTTAAATAAAAAAATGACCCTAGCGTGTTTTTAATTATAATGAGGAGTGTAATTTGCAAAGCTACATAGCTAATGACAACTACTCACACCGGAATGCTCACAAACTGCCTATAAAATGAAGTTAGGTACAAATTTGGTAATTTGACAGGATGGCTGGGGGTCGATGCACTGAATCTAAGTGGCTCAAGGTTAGACAACTGAGGTGATGTTGCATCTGCATTTTGACATGGTTTCTGAATGGACTTAATATTATGCCATAAACCTGTGGAAACCATGCCAACCAACAATCCAGACCCGGCCATGCATATCATCTCCACCATCTTTCTGACTGCACCCCCATCCCAAACACAAGCCAGCTCTTTCACCTCTCTCCATTCACACCAACTGAAAGGAAAGTGCTGACAGAGAGTGATATTGCATAATCCAGCTCACTAGCACCTATTTAAAAAGCCAAACAATAAGAACAGGAAAAGCAACAACAATAACAAAGATAGTTTCACAAAAGCAGTAGTGTAAAAACAGACTAGTAAAATTCTGAACAAAATGAGTAGGGGTGGGTGATATGACCAAAATCTTGTATCACGATAACGATATAGTTGTGGTTTTTCTTCTTCTTTTAATAAGGTTTTTATGATATTAAAATCTGTCATACCATAGAATTTTCATAATCCTCATCACCAATGTCGATATCAAAATAATAAAAGAAAATACCAAAAAAAAGCTCACTGGAGATAAATAAACAGTCAGTGATGAAATAAGGATAAGAAACTAATTACAAGCAATAGGACAAAAAACTACAATAAATAAGAAATACATTGTGTAAATTAGTCTTCACTGTGTAAGTTTTTTATATATATACAGTGGGGGAAAAAAGTATTTAGTCAGCCACCAATTGTGCAAGTTCTCCCACTTAAAAAGATGAGAGAGGCCTGTAATTTTCATCATAGGTATACCTCAACTATGAGAGACAAAATGAGAAAAAAAAAATCCAGAAAAATCACATTGTAGGATTTTTAAAGAATTTATTTGCAAATTATGGTGGAAAATAAGTATTTGGTCAATAACAAAATTTCATCTCAATACTTTGTTATATACCCTTTGTTGGCAATGACAGAGGTCAAACGTTTTCTGTAAGTCTTCACAAGGTTTTCACACACTGTTGCTGGTATTTTGGCCCATTCCTCCATCCAGATCTCCTCTAAAATTACAGGCCTCTCTCATCTTTTTAAGTGGGAGAACTTGCACAATTGGTGGCTGACTAAATACTTTTTTGCCCCACTGTATGTGAATATATATATATATATATAGGCATAATTATTAGCATTATTTATTTATTTTTCTTTTTATTCTAGTTCACAAAAGTGATTTAGTCAGGAGCAGTGAGAGATTTTCTCTCACTGTTGTTTGATTAACATGAATGGCAGACAGAACGAATACTGGACAGCTTACCGTTTAAGACCGAAGACCGGATCCAATATACTGTTACACATGCGCTTTCTCTCGCAACTGTTTACGTTCCCTTAAGACCTAAATGACTGTTTATGAGGATAGGCTATATCGCATATAGCTCTGTAAGCGTTTCAACGGCCTAAAATCAGTCGTTTTAAACTGCGGTGTTTAGAGACCGCGTGTGCATATAGCTCTGTTAGTGTTTCAACGGCCTAAAATCAGTCGTTTTAAACTGTAGTGTTTAGAGACAGCGCGCGCATAAAGCTCTGTTAGCGTTTCAACGGCCTAAAATCAGTCGTTTTAAACTGTAGTGTTTAGAGACAGCGCGCGCATATAGCTCTGTTAGCGTTTCAACGGCCTAAAATCAGTCGTTTTAAACTGTAGTGTTTAGAGACAGCGCGCGCATATAGCTCTGTTAGCGTTTCAACGGCCTAAAATCAGTCGTTTTAAACTGTAGTGTTTAGAGACAGCGCGCGCATATAGCTCTGTTAGCGTTTCAACGGCCTAAAATCAGTCGTTTTAAACTGTAGTGTTTAGAGACAGCGCGCGCATATAGCTCTGTTAGCGTTTCAACGGCCTAAAATCAGTCGTTTTAAACTGTAGTGTTTAGAGACAGCGCGCGCATATAGCTCTGTTAGCGTTTCAACGGCCTAAAATCAGTCGTTTTAAACTGTAGTGTTTAGAGACAGCGCGCGCATATAGCTCTGTTAGCGTTTCAACGGCCTAAAATCAGTCGTTTTAAACTGTAGTGTTTAGAGACAGCGCGCGCATATAGCTCTGTTAGCGTTTCAACGGCCTAAAATCAGTCGTTTTAAACTGTAGTGTTTAGAGACAGCGCGCGCATATAGCTCTGTTAGCGTTTCAACGGCCTAAAATCAGTCGTTTTAAACTGTAGTGTTTAGAGACAGCGCGCGCATATAGCTCTGTTAGCGTTTCAACGGCCTAAAATCAGTCGTTTTAAACTGTAGTGTTTAGAGACAGCGCGCGCATATAGCTCTGTTAGCGTTTCAACGGCCTAAAATCAGTCGTTTTAAACTGTAGTGTTTAGAGACAGCGCGCGCATATAGCTCTGTTAGCGTTTCAACGGCCTAAAATCAGTCGTTTTAAACTGTAGTGTTTAGAGACAGCGCGCGCATATAGCTCTGTTAGCGTTTCAACGGCCTAAAATCAGTCGTTTTAAACTGTAGTGTTTAGAGACAGCGCGCGCATATAGCTCTGTTAGCGTTTCAACGGCCTAAAATCAGTCGTTTTAAACTGTAGTGTTTAGAGACAGCGCGCGCATATAGCTCTGTTAGCGTTTCAACGGCCTAAAATCAGTCGTTTTAAACTGTAGTGTTTAGAGACAGCGCGCGCATATAGCTCTGTTAGCGTTTCAACGGCCTAAAATCAGTCGTTTTAAACTGTAGTGTTTAGAGACAGCGCGCGCATATAGCTCTGTTAGCGTTTCAACGGCCTAAAATCAGTCGTTTTAAACTGTAGTGTTTAGAGACAGCGCGCGCATATAGCTCTGTTAGCGTTTCAACGGCCTAAAATCAGTCGTTTTAAACTGTAGTGTTTAGAGACAGCGCGCGCATATAGCTCTGTTAGCGTTTCAACGGCCTAAAATCAGTCGTTTTAAACTGTAGTGTTTAGAGACAGCGCGCGCATATAGCTCTGTTAGCGTTTCAACGGCCTAAAATCAGTCGTTTTAAACTGTAGTGTTTAGAGACAGCGCGCGCATATAGCTCTGTTAGCGTTTCAACGGCCTAAAATCAGTCGTTTTAAACTGTAGTGTTTAGAGACAGCGCGCGCATATAGCTCTGTTAGCGTTTCAACGGCCTAAAATCAGTCGTTTTAAACTGTAGTGTTTAGAGACAGCGCGCGCATATAGCTCTGTTAGCGTTTCAACGGCCTAAAATCAGTCGTTTTAAACTGCGGTGTTTAGAGACAGCGTGTACCCCCAGATTTCCACCCTATGATTGAAATCACCAATTAAATCTGACAACAACTCTCTTATAAAAGTGGTTCATTTTGCTCAAATAGCATTGAAAAAAGTTTATTTTTCAGGCTAGACCAGCCAGTGCGCATGCACAGTACTAAGCGCATGTCTCAGAACTCTTACTGTTTCTATAGCAACCAGGACTTCTAACGGCAGCTGCAGTGATGCAATGACTTTACCAGTTAGCGATTGGCTCTTTTGCTCAGAAGGCGGGGCTTCGTTCGATACAGCGGCCATATTGAGTGTTGAATTTTTCTCCCCATTTAAAACTATACGAGTGACACGTCTTGGGTATTCTACAGTCTTTGGCTAAATCCATTCTGTTTTTGCTTCAAATTTCAAAATTATACAATCTGACTTAAATCAAGCCCATGTTGCATGTACGCATCATCTTTGTTAGAATTGTGATTAAAATGCAATGGTTGCCTCTAATTTGTAATGAAAAGGAGCACCGGCAAAGTCTTAGTTTGTTTATATGAAAATATTTTATATTTATTTAGGATTTGTTTTAACATTTAAATTTAGCATTTTGTCTGAGAAATAATAAAAGCACTCTTTTCATTTAGAATTTCTCTTAAATCTCATTTTGTTCAAATTGTGGGAAAACTATCATCAAATAAGTATTGTGAATTGTCTCACATTGCGAGTTGTGTGAATTGTTACCTCCCTAGTTTTCACAATATTTTAATTAGGACTCTAACACTTCTTATCTCCAACAATCCCAACAACACCACCATGAAATGGAAAGCATGGCACAATCATTAATACACACATGCAGTAATATGTAACTAGAGCAACAGAAGAAAAGCAAGGGGATGAAAGTTTGCAGTAAGGACTAGGGCTGCACAATTAATCGAATTTTTATGGATGCCACAATTACGTAATTGTTCAAAGTGGCAATTAATCGTTCAAAGTCCACTTATGTTATTCTGCACGCTTATGATAAGTTTTTTTCTTTCTACATGTTATCTTAAGGGTTTTTCCATTGTTTTAGTATAACATTATAATACCATTCATTCTGTACCTTTTTTTTATATTTTAAAGAAACCAATCCGATGTACTGTATATTTGACATTTGAGGCTTAATACTATAGAAAAGCACTAAAGGTTTTTCCAGTAAGTGTTCTCAGCTTGTTTATTTTCATATAAAAATACAGCATGCAGTTGCATCAAACAATGGTATAAACGTCACTCAATGTTAACTGTGATAGTCATAATTAATAAATCACAATTTCCAGGGAATAATCGACAATTATGACTTTTGTCATAATCGTGCAGCCCTAATAAGGACTTAGTTTACAGAATGGCGAATTCTAGAATGTGGAAATGCTCATTACAAACTACATGCAATCATGGAAAGTGTGATGAAATCTGGTGATGAAACTGTATGCGCACCTGTGCCAGTTGTAATGCGCTTTACAAACCGGGAAGTTGTGGGGAGCGTGCTTTTATTGGTACATTTTCTGAGTAACACTTTAGATTAGGGAACACATATTCAGAACATTGGCTATTTCAGATTAATATAGTACTGATGTGCATGTAAATGTAGGCACTGTAAAGAAAAAGTAGCCCAAATACATGAATTCACACACATTTTTGGTTTGTCAATAGATGTAAAGTGTACAAAATAAGAGACAATTCATGCCTGCAGATGAGACGGTTTCAACTCCTCATTAGTAGAGACAGATAGATTTAAATAGACACACAAACAAACAAACAAACACACACGGAGACTCACCGAAGCACCCATGATGATAAAGATATGAACATCAGACTGGTGAAATTCCACATCATCGTGTAGCTCTTTCCTCAGCCGCCCAAACACTTCAGAGCGTGAGAGGGGAAGGCTCATCTTGTCTGTCAAGAGGTCAGAAAAGGATTACACCACAGATCTCAAGTTGTCCTCATGTTCATACAGTCATATCAAAAGTAGGTTTATGATATTTTTTTTTAGCTATCTGGAATTATATTACAGCTGTATCATTTCTATTAAAAATAATTTCATTTGGTTTAAGAAAAAGTTAAACAATTTTAAATTATATTTTTAAAATGTGCCAAAAAATATTTCTAAAATAAAAGAACAAAATATTATATATAAAAAATAAAAATAAAAATAGTTCAGTAAAAATGTTGGCAGGGCAGTTAATATATAATGTTTTGGAAGATAACAGACATCAGGATGGACGAGAATGCTGATATATACATAATGCAACAATGACAACAAAAACAGCAAAATAACACTATATGCATGTTAATTAGCCATCACCAACCTCAAAACGGCTAAATAAATAAATAGGTCTATCACTACTGAAAAATTACGCATGTAAAGCTGTTCTCCAAAGAGCTTTTACTAAAGCTGCTAGGGCTGCACGATTATGACAAATCATAATTGTCATTTATTCCCTTGAAATTGTAATTGCGATTATTAATTACAATCATCACAATTTACATTGAATGATGTTTACACCATTGTTTGATGCAACTGCATGCTGTATTTTTATATGAAAATAAACAAGCTGAGAACACTTACTGAAAAACCTTTAGTGCTTTTCTATAGTATTTAGCCTCAAATGTCAAATATACATCGGATTGGTTTCTTTAAATTATAAAAAAAAAAAAAAAAAAAAAAATAAAAAAAAGGTTAGCTACTACCTTGTTTTACTTTTTGATAGCGCGTCAGTGCTATTCATAATTGTAATCGCGATTAGAAATTCGATTAATTGTGCAGCCCTGAAAGCTGCCCAACATATAGTACACACAGTACCATGTCAAATGCATTAGTATGAATATTAAACAAGTAACCATATTCGCGTATATTTGGTATAAAGCTACCTCAATGATTTAGACATTCAGCATTACGTTAACAACTGCAGAACACTCAATTCTATTCTATTGTATTAGCGCCACCTTGCGTTAATGTATATACTTGATTGGATGTTTAAAGGGATAGTTCACCCAAAAATGAAAACTCGGTCATTAATTACTCTCCTTCATGTCGTTTCAAACCCGTAAGACCTTCGTTCATCTTCGGAACACAAATTAAGATTTTTTGATGGAATCTGAGAGCTGTCTGACCCTCCATAGACAGCAACGCAACTGAAATGTTCCCAAGTCCAGAAACGTAGCAAGGAGATCTTCACCAAGATCCGAAGCTGAACGAAGGCCTTACTGGTTTGAAACGACCCGAGGGCGAGTAATTAATGACAGAATTTTCATTTTTGGGTGAACTAACCCTTTAAGTAGCCTGACTCAGAGATAGCCAAACCCTTAAATTTATTGCACAAGTACATCCAGTCATTGCACACGTTGCTTACAAAAAGACATTTTAATTCATCACCAGCATTCATTTAACAAATACAGCGGTCAAATGCTACAACTAATCAGCGTTCAATACGAGAAACACAATTGTTAGGTTTAATTTAATCAGTTCCGTTTCATTTGACAGATTTATAAATCAAATAAGTAATAACTCCTGATACATTGCACAAACTTACATTAGAGCAAAACAGTGATGCAACATTTGTTTAAATATTCATCGCGCTTCGGTTTTGTACAATATTCCAAAAAAACATTATAATAATAAAATAATCTGATGGAGGATGAGCCCCTTTTGACTTCATATCAGATGAAAGACCAGTGCTGAGAATTGTTGGCAGGGTCACAGTTTTTCATGATGATGTTGCCATACTCCACCATTAAACACTTACTAAACAGAACACTGTGGACAAGATATATCTGCAAATAATTACAAATGTATAAAAGGTAAGATAACAAATCTCTATAAGATAACACCCACAAAAGTTTGGGATTATAGGATAATTTTGTGCCATAATAGTATATTGATTATTTGTGACATTATGCAGCCAGTGGCAATGGGATGTTAGGACATGTACCACACCTGTTGGGAAACAAGAATGAAACTCCACGTCTGCTGTGGAGCTGGGACGGTTCCTTCACCCTGAAAGTTGCACAGCTCCACTCGCACGGGTTCAGGCTCGATCGTCGCATGCAGACACAGCTGCTTATCAATATTATGCCTCAGCTCCTGATGTGACGTGTACTCAAAATACTACAAAGCAAAACAAATGTTTGAAAAAAAAAAGTCTAGGAAAAATGGCCAATAAAAGATTTAATACTAAAATTATTTTAGTGCTATTTGTATACTATTATAGTATTTATTAATATTATCATTTACATATTATTAATTATTGCATTAAAATTATTATTATTTATTTGCAGTGTGCTTTTGTTAGTTTTGGCCAAACAAGCTAAACAAATGTTTGTAAAAGTATTAATAATGGCCAATAAAAAAAATTTAAAAAGTGAGAATGACAGCAGTTATCATAAAAGTACCTGATTTATTCCCATGTTGTGGCAAATGAATAAAACTACTGACTTCCCTCCAGGATTCTTCTCACCAATATCAAGACAAGTGTTTGTGGCAATGTTCTTCAACTACAGACACAATATGCACAAAAAATTAATATTTTCCTGGTAATAGCTATTGCAATTAATCCAAAATTACACCACTACATTACCGATCCAAACAGCACAGGGTTCAAATCGGGCACAAAGGCCTCAGTGAAAATGTTTTCTAGATACCAGGAGAAATTTTTGCAATGCAGCCTCTCTTTGAGCTTCAGACGCTCACTGATGTCCCCATATGATTTCTGTGCTCCTCAAAGGTAGAAGAGAAATATGTGAGCTGTACAATTAAGAGTTTGTAATCTAAAATATTGTAATTTAAATATTTCTCTTACCTCCGCTGCAATGGCAGCAGCCTTTTTATTTCTGTTGTAGAAAATCTTCTTGTAATCATCCATCCAGACTTCTGCGAGGCGAACCTGGTTGCGTGCGATCACATCTATGCTTTTTGGGAAGGAATGTGGACTTTTGGTGCGAAAGATGTGGCCGACCACAGAACAGGGAATGATCTCTAGACTACCTTCACACAACCATACCTGCAAGAGCAAATACATAATGTATGACACCAGAACAGTGTGAACAATTGTTGTTGTTTTTGTATTATTTATATAACATTCAAGTATTTCTTAATATTTTGAATGATCTTTTATTTATATATTTTCAGTTTTTAATAATTTTTGTACCGTTTAATTTGTGTATATTTGTATTTTTCAAATTTTTTTATTTCAGTTTTAGTGATTTTGGTACGTTATTTCAGCTGTCATTTATACCATGTGTGTGTGTATATATATAAAATTTGAATTAAATTTAATGAATTTAATTAAAGAAGATGATTTGTAATCGTTAACAATAACAAAACTATTAGAATAAACAGTTGTCAAAAGGTCAATCAAAAAAAAAAAAAAAGTTCACTCATTGGATGCAAAAGACAGAAACCTGTGAGAGGGTCTTACCCTAAATGACATTTCTATGTTCTCTGCTCCCCAAAACTCCATCTTGTCATCATAAGTTCCAACATGTTCAAAGAACTGCTTGTAAATGGCAAAAAGCCCACCGGCAATAGTGGGTGTCCTGAATGAAAAATGAAACCACACGAAAACTGGTGTCTCATATGCAACAGCAATATAAATGCAATTTAAATCAAAATGTGTTATGAGAAAGGTGTCTCTGTTTGTGTAAATTTGTGTTTCATTTGCCTGACGGGATAGGTTTCGTCTTTCCGTTCCACCCTCTCTTCTTCAGGTATAGTCTCCCAGCCAAAGCTCAGGATCCAGTCAAAGTTCCCACGAGTATGTGTGCGGCCTGACATCACTGGCTTAATGAACTGTAGATCGTTCTTGTTGATGACAGCAATGCTTGGGCTCACAACTGTGGTAGGTTCCTGAACTAACCGGGCCAACAGGGGCTCCAACCAACCATAGAAACACTCACCTGAGAAAACGCACAAAATCAGTCTAGGAAGTTGACTAATATGCCTATTGATCATTTCAACTCGATTAGACTAATGTTTACCATTCTCTCCCTTATATCCTCACAGCTGTATGAATATAATACATTAACCTTTTAGAGGACTAAGATTTGAGCAGCTAAGGCTCATCTGTACGGACAGGTGGAGCAAGGCCAGCATCAACAAAATATTCATCCACTTCAAAACATTGATTCAGTTTATAAATAGAGGTATATCATAAATTGTTAACTTGTAAATAGGTTCAGCATTATTCAACAATATTTTTCAGAGTTTCTAGACTACTTTAAGACCCAGACCCTGCCCCACCTAATCTTACAGTCAGGAGCCACTACTGGATTTGAGACCTCCATCCAATTCAGTTTTTATGTGAAAGCCATAGGTTGGGCTGCACTATATAAAGACGCCAACAGTATGTACTCACAGTGGGAGTCCAGGAAGGCGAGCACCTCTCCTCCAGCCTCTCGTGCACCCATCAGTCTAGCAGCGATTAGACCTTTTCTCTCACGCTGCCTCAGGACATGCACAATCTCAAGAGACTGGACATACTGCTCTAATGGGACTTTGAGATGATCTGAAATGAAAACAAATCAATACACTAAAACTAAACTACAAGATTTCAAATCAAAGACAGAATGTCTTAACTAGATGCCAATGTTGCGGCGCGGCCCGGTTTAGACACGGTGTAAGACATTGCTATTGTGTACTGGGTGGTTTCTAAGGCAGTACTAGGGTGTTCTGGGTAATGCCTTAGCATCCACTCAGAACACTCTGGTAATGCCTAAGCGACCCAGAACACAACTGCGTTGCTATCACGTTCTGGGTTGTTGCTAAGGCATTGATATTGTGATCTGGTGGTTTTTAAGGTGTTACTAGGGAGTTCTTGGGGATTGCTAAGGCACTAGTGTGTCCTGGTTGGTTGCCAAAACATTGCTAGGCTGTCCTGGGTGGTTGCTAAGGTGTTACTAGGGTGTTGGTTGCCAAGACATTGCTAGAATGTTCTGAGTGGATGCTAAGCTGCTGCTAGAGTGTTCTGGGTGGTTGCTAAGGTGCTGCCACAATACTCTGGGTGGTAACTACGGCATTTCAGGGGGGGGGGGGGGTTGGGGAGGCACTGAGTTGTTTTGGGGGG
>NW_015505482.1:444781-474186 GCF_001515645.1 Sinocyclocheilus grahami | reverse complement strand
TTCGGGGGGGGGGGGGGTGTTGAGGAGGCACTGACATGTTCTGGGTGGTTGCTAAGTTGTTGCTAAGATGTTTTGGGTGCTGGCTAAGGTGTTGATAGTGTGTCCTGGGGATTGCTAAGGCATTGCTAGGGTGTTCTGAGTGATTACTAAGCCATTTCTCCTGGGTGGCTGCTTACTGGCTCAAGTCGAAAGATGCCATCGCCAGGTCTTTATAATATTCTGGTTTCTAGATATTGCTTGGTTCCTTCCATCAAGAAGTCCATTGAATTTGTTTGCTCTTTTTATTGTCGACCTTATTCAAAGAAGGTACCTAAAAATGCAATGCATATATGCCTTTACTTACCTTGAGTACTTGCGTCATCCACCAGTATGATTTCTTTAAGTAAAACAGCCGGTGAAGTGTGTAAGACACTGAAGATGGTGCGGAGAAGAGTGGACCATGCCTCATTGTGGAACACAATGATCACACTGGTAGTGGGTAACCGTGGACATCTGCTGAATGTCTGGTCATTGCATCTTGGAGGAGTAACAGTGAACTAGTGCTACATGATCAAAAGGTCAAATAAGAACAATTTTGCTGTCTGCCTCCTGTGGTACTCACTCGGGGGGCCGCGTGTCGACACCAAGACTGCGGTGGAAGGAGATGCGGTCACTGGCAAACTGGTTGAAGCCGTTTCTAGAAAGGCCCTCCTGCTTCTCCCTCAGCTCAGCAGGTGTCAAGATGCCAGTGACGAAGGGCTTTCCATCAGCTCCAGGTCCTCCTGGATCCTCCTGAGGCCTCTCTATGTGAGGCCTGAGCTCCTCCATGCTGTAGAACCCAGAGGGACATCTGGCATCTCCAGATAACGCTAAAGCCCTTTCAAAAGGTGGCATAGAGGTATACATCTGAAAATGCCAGATGCTACTGTAATTCCTACCCACACTGCCTCTATATCCTGGCTTTAAAGAAAGATCTTGATACCAGTAGCTGGCAGACCTCCACCCTCCTAGATCCAGCAGTAATACCCATAGAATAGTGATTAAAAGGGTTAGACCCAAGATGCTCAGTTTTATGGGTAGTGTACATTGAGGACTTCGTAAGTTCATCCTAGAAGAAAATAAAACAAACAGGATATTTTATTTAACTTTAGCCATTTGTAGCATCGGGAAATGTCTGTAGTAAATTCATTTGTGCTGTTTTCAATTTGAGTAGTTGACAAGCTCATAATAATTGAGGGACTGATGAGTGAAACATGGGATATTTTGATTCATTTGTCACACAGAATAACCATTTTAAAGCTACAATATGTAGGGGAGAGCGAGGTCATTTGAGCCGGTGGAAGTTGAGCCACCCCTTGTTTCTAGACAACCATAAACAAAATTGTTGATATGACCACACATATTTGAAGACTTAACCATTTTACTAACCCTGTGATGGAGAGAGGCCCGCTGAATAATTGGTAACTTTTAAGTTCAGAAAAAAGTTTAACGACCCATGCTTCTTGTGTCTGAACAGTTACAGACAAATCTGAAAAAAATTAAATAAAATATCACCACAAACATACACCTGCAGTACAGATGGTGTCTGCTGTTACGTTTACAGTCTCTGTGTTCGGAGTGTTAGCCTCTGTTTGTGGCACTGAGCCACACTGTTTATGTCAGGAATAGAGACACAAAGGGACAGAGGGCTTTTCCCCCTTTTTTTTTTTTTTTTTTAGTTTAACGACCCATGCTTCTTGTGTCTGAACAGTTACAGACAAATCTGAAAAAAATTAAATAAAATATCATGCATGTTTGTGCTCTAGGAAGTTCTAAAACGAGGCTATAGTGTTAGCATGATGTTAGCTCTAAACTGCTGGATGATACAAGTTTGTTAAAATGGTAGGAGTGGGGTAATTTGAGCCAAGAGTTATTTTACTGTAATTCAATAATATTTAATTAATTTTAGACCAAACATTTTTGGTTTTGTTCTGGACTTGATTTTGTTGAAAATGTTAAACAGGCCTCTTTTATGAAAATTGGTCATTGAAGTTTTATGAAGTTGTATTTCCCTGCAACATTCATAAGTAAGATGTTGAGTAATTAGCCCAGTTCTGTAAAGTCACTTGCATTTTTTTTTTTTATTCCTCAACTTTTTTTTTTAATCATTTAAAAAATGCCTGCAAAGTCAACCCAGTGTCTTGAGCCAGAGGCAGGAAAACTCCCTGGACGAATGGCCAGTCCATCACAAGGCTCACACATAGATTTCACAAAGCCATATTTATTGAATTTCTCTTCCTCTGATATAGCATGAGGTGAATATGTTCTGTTTTACTTAATAGCATAATCATAATTTTGTAGCATAATCAGTGACAGTTTAACCACATGTGGCTCAATTTACTCCTCACTTTTTTTTGGCAAGTCATACATTATGTAAAGTCAGTTGCATTTTTTTTTTTTATTCCTCAACTTTTTTTTTTAATCATTTAAAAAATGCCTGCAAAGTCAACCCAGTGTCTTGAGCCAGAGGCAGGAAAACTCCCTGGACGAATGGCCAGTCCATCACAAGGCTCACACATAGATTTCACAAAGCCATATTTATTGAATTTCTCCTCCTCTGATATAGCATGAGGTGAATATGTTCTGTTTTACTTAATAGCATAATCATAATTTTGTAGCATAATCAGTGACACAGTTTAACCATATGTGGCTCAATTTACTCCTCACTTTTTTTTTGGCAAGTCATACATTAAAAGCAGTTTATTTTAGATCCAAAGTGATTATTCCCAAGCATGCACCACATCCTGAAATGCATGTAAATATTTAAGTTGGACCCATTACTGTCACATGCTCACTTTAAACACACTGCAAGTAAAAACCGTCTCAACCCACCCAGCTCTCCCCTAACCTTTGGCCCTCAAGCAGTTCAAAATAAGCCTGTGTCTACTAGTGGAAGAATTGTTTTGGTAGTGCTTCAGAAGATGAATGTGGTTCAAAGCACCGGTGTGCAGTGCACTACCATACAGGACATCTTATCAAAAAGAAATGTGGAGTAATAAAGAAGTCAAACTACTACTCTTTATTAAATAACTATTTTAATCTCTAAAAGAACCACATAGCCAAACCTAAAAGACTATGTGACCCTGGACCACAAAACCAGTCATAAGTAGCACGGGTATATTTGTAGCAATAGCCATTGCCAACAATACATGGTATACATCGATTTTTCTTTTATGCCAAAATTCATTAGGATGTTAAGTAAAGATCATGTTCCATGAAGACATTTTGTAAATCTCCTACTGCATAAATATATCAAAACCTAATTTTTGATTAGTAATATGCATTGCTAAGAACTTCATTTGGACAACTTTAAAGGCGATTTTAAAGGCTTTTGCACCCTCAGATTCTCACATATGTATCTCGGCCAAACATCGTCCTATCCTAACAAACCAATGGGACGCTTATTCACTCAGCTTTCAGATGATGTATACATCTCAAAAATGGAAAATAATTATAATAATAATAAAATACCCTTATGACTGGTTTTGTGGTCCAGGGTATGGCAAAACACCTACCTAAATATGAAAAAGTATCAGTAATTGTAAAAAATAAATAAATAAAACACATAGACAACAATGGACGGATGCGAATTCCGTATTTTGAAGGATTAATCTGTTTTATGAAAAGGACTGAGGTGGCTCAAAGAGTGGTGCTTCAGTTTAAGTAACGTTATGTCCTTACCTGCACTAAAGCGAAGCGTTGTGACCACTTTTCAGCTGTAAACATACACGCCAGAGAAATGGCTCGTATTAAACTGACTTAAAGCAGTATTTATGCCGTCATGCCAGGTGCATCTCATTGGATTATTTAACCCTCGGTTTAATTCCTGCACAAACAAATTGTGTGCCAAGGAACAGCGAATTAGTAAGTGGACTGAGGGGATATAAACAAGCAACATATGAACGACTTGGAATCGCTTTAGGGTTTAGGTTATAAAAGTGCTGATAAATAAACGGGAGACTGGGGCAGTGCAAGTATCCATGGCAACACATTAAACAGCGTTTGAAGACAGCGCGTGAATCTCGCGTTCGGCTCGGTTCAGGTCGTCCCTTCTGCTATTGTTTTGCTAGTTCTCATAATACAGTTTTGATTATGGCTTTCTTCGGACTCACATATTTGGGTTATCAGAACCCTTTTGGGGACAGGATGGTAACACCTACCCAGAACAATCTTACACGAGGTATGGCTGCTTTGGTGAGACGTTAATACATCCTTTAGCACATCTGTTTACCTAACGTACAGTAGTGGGGTCCAACATGTTAGTTTTTTTCCTTTCAGACTCCTCAAACCTGCATCTCGGCAGCCAGAGCAGATATCAGGACTTCAGCAGACGCGTTCAGAGGTGTAAGTTCACACTAAATCCATCAAACACCCACTTACTGAATGTGTTACATACTAAAGAGAGGTGTGTGTGTGTGTGTGTGTGTGTGTGTGTGTGTGTGTTCAGGTCGTTCAAAATGGAGAAAGTGATATATTCAGATTATTCATAAGGAGTGTGGATTTTTTTATTTTTATGAATGAGTCTTAATACTTTCTTAAAGCTACATTAATTGGATGCTTTTCTTGGTGGTCAGTGTGACATTGATGAGATCTTGTGTTTCTCTTTTTAGCTCCTAAAGAACTGTATCGTGTAGCTGTGACGGACAACCAGCAGTACGGCTGGTGGGTTTCCACCGATGGCCTGAAGAACCAGGAGCCTTGGACTCAAACCCGTCGCTTCCCACGCAAAAACAGCCAAATGACAAAGTATGAAGAATCTTAAGCTATGTAGGCCAATGTGTGTCAACCGACAATTAATGGATACTGCTTTAATAATGCATATTTCACTTATTGTCTCAGGTTTGTGAATGAGATGTCAAAGACCTGCCCAGACTTCAGCTTGTTTTGATTCCTGCTCCGTGAAACTGTAAGACAGTATGTTCACATGATGATCACAGTCCCATAATACTGCAACACTGTGTCACTTCGCTTTGCAGAACAGGAGGTGCAAAGGACACACAACTCGCACTAATGCAAGTGTAACGTATCCACTGCACATCTATGACCGTGCCATATTGGCTATAGAATTTGGTGCAATAAATTTAGTCCCAGTCTGTATGTGCTAAATGTTGTTCTTTGCATATACCTGCATTATGGTGGCTAAGTCCAGTAATAATAAAACAATGAACCATTTATGAATAAACTTGACCATGAGTTTTAGTAGACCACAATGTTCTGATTCCTCTTCCGTTAGTTTCAAAAACTGACTACAACAGGATGAAATGATGATCTAGGACCATGATAAGTTACCTTGACAATAGTATTTGAATTACAGCTCACCATATGCATAAAATATTTACCGAGCAAGGCATCTT
This sequence comes from Sinocyclocheilus grahami, assembly GCF_001515645.1. NCBI lineage: Eukaryota > Metazoa > Chordata > Actinopteri > Cypriniformes > Cyprinidae > Sinocyclocheilus > Sinocyclocheilus grahami. The sequence continues at coordinate 468,814 of NW_015505482.1, read as the reverse complement.
GATTTACACGCAACTCTAGAGTTTTGAAAAGCAGAAATAATCAGTTCACATTGTTAAGATGTAAAAAAAAAAAAGTGATACTAGTTTGATTATAGACGTGATAATCAGTAATTGTAAATAAATTAAAATCTGGTGATTAAAACAGGTGAAATCTACAATGTATCAATATTCTGAAGCAAAAAAAACCTTTAAATGATGCATAATGTTTATGGTGATGCAAACACAATGCCTAATATATACAAAACTAAAAATTTTAAAGCAATTTAAACAAAACCCCAATAAAAAGCAATCACAAAAACCAAATAAAACAGAATTTTTTTTTTATTTTTAGAGGGGGAAAGTTTGTCTATATTCATGAGTCTTTTCTCAAAGTTGAAAAGCTCGTCCCTTTTCTAATCCTTCGACTAAAGTAAAAACAAGAATGAAACGAACGAACGAAAAGGTAAACGAAAACCGAGACAATCAGGAGGTGTTCAGCCCTGATCGAGATCGAGGCCCCAGTGCACTACAACAGGATGAAATGATGATCTAGGACCATGATAAGTTACCTTGACAATAGTATTTGAATTACAGCTCACCATATGCATAAAATATTTACCGAGCAAGGCATCTTGATTTACACGCAACTCTAGAGTTTTGAAAAGCAGAAATAATCAGTTCACATTGTTAAGATGTAAAAAAAAAAAAGTGATACTAGTTTGATTATAGACGTGATAATCAGTAATTGTAAATAAATTAAAATCTGGTGATTAAAACAGGTGAAATCTACAATGTATCAATATTCTGAAGCAAAAAAAACCTTTAAATGATGCATAATGTTTATGGTGATGCAAACACAATGCCTAATATATACAAAACTAAAAATTTTAAAGCAATTTAAACAAAACCCCAATAAAAAGCAATCACAAAAACCAAATAAAACAGAATTTTTTTTTATTTTTAGAGGGGGAAAGTTTGTCTATATTCATGAGTCTTTTCTCAAAGTTGAAAAGCTCGTCCCTTTTCTAATCCTTCGACTAAAGTAAAAACAAGAATGAAACAAACGAACGAAAAGGTAAACGAAAACCGAGACAATCAGGAGGTGTTCAGCCCTGATCGAGATCGAGGCCCAAGTGTGAGAGTCAGCAGTACTACAATACACTCCTGCTTGTCCGCAGTACATCAGGTACTGTGTTTGCTTCACTCACGCTGAATCTCCACTCGTGTACGCTGTTATTGCACATACTGGACGGAACAACAGGGCACCCTGCCTTTGGTACGAACGTGATCAACTGACATGCAATGACCAAACTTCGATCAAAGCAAGTTTTCAATAAGTGAAGAACACATAACAGTGCTTTGGCCGTCATGCAAGTCGCTGAAGGAGGTGAACGAGTTAACGAATGTTGCATCCACCGGATGAATCGCATTGTACACTGTGATACAAAGAGGCACTGTTATCATATGCTGAATTTGTTCAATTAAGGCAAATGCACTGCAATTCGCACTGCAGTGTACGGGAAGTCTTCTATGTTATTAATTAGCTGGCTAGCAACTGTTAACCTAATGAATTTGAAGTTTACGGTTTAGATATGTATTTTACCAAGTGGCTTTTTCCTTAAAAGAGATGTTCACTACAATGAAGCAGAACAAGCGGTGGAGGGAATATTGTTGATCTGATCATACGTCACTGACTGCAGTTGATCGGTTAGTACCAAATGTCTCAATTCAGGTCTTTGTTCCCTCTCCGGAATGGAATCATAATCAAATAGATATAGGAAAAACAACCAGAATATGAATTTTAAAAAATGGATACAGAGGTGATACAAAATACCCAAACAACTTCAGGGAATCGAACAAACAAACAAAAATCGTAGAGAAGATACCACAATCAGACATGCTTTTGAGCTGTTTAGTTTGGCAAGAAAGCAGCTAGTTGTATCAGAAACCTCACAGTGAAAAGAGTTATGCCCCTTGGAGATTACAAAGCACAGTATTCAGTCATCATTTATAGATATATTTCTTTTGTTTTTAAAAAAGTCCTTCTAGAATGAATTGGATCTCGATAAACTGTCTTGTACCGTGGTATCCAATGCCGTGGCTTTTCCCCAGATGCCTCGGACAGCTCTTTTTTTCCTTTTATTTCATTTTGTACCAAAAATACTTCTTTGAAAAAAGAAGAAATGGTTGACAGAACACGAAACAAAAGCGAAGTCTTCCTTGAGGACGCGCTGAAGGCCCAGACCTGGTCGTACTTCCAAAAAGAAAAAGAAAAAGAAAACTATTGTTCCACAGCTTCTCCAAACACGTTTCCACCTGGAATTCGCCGTTCTGATGGAAAAGCATGACTTTAAATAAATCATTCAGTCCTTCATATGATCTGGTGAACAACGCTCTGCCAGTCACCCGCATTGCTGGTCAATCAATCAGTGTAATTTACTTTAAACGATAAAACATCATAAAAAAACAGGAATTAAATCGAGGGGTGAGGACGTCAGAGCATTTCATAACATTCAAAACTTCCGCAAACGTTTTGACGACTTCTTTTCTATTAAATACTTTGGTCTTTGGTCAATAGTTCTCTTCTTAATTTATACAGATACTGTATTCGTACACACACACACAGATATACGAGCGTACGTGTTTATGTACGGTATAAATGTGTATGCGTTTTTCACACTTGTTCCATAAAGGACTTTTTGCACAAAACATCAAGATCAAAATAAATAAGGAATTCCGAACAAAACATTAGTACCTGTATTTATATTCTCCTGAAATAAAAAATAACAGAGGGAAAAAAAAAATGTCACACAAAAATAAAACTGGAGAAAATGCCTTATGTACAGCGTTTTTCTTCGGCAAATAAAGGCCTTTATTAAATAAACAGACTTTGCATCTTTCAAGCAGCCTGAGGGAGAGGCTTAAAAACAATCGTCCTTCAAAATGCACAGCCATATCCACGAGTGCCACGACTCTCCAGTCTGGAGTCTGCTTTGTTTTTTTTTTCCTTTGTTTTTTCTTCAAGTGATGGCGATGGCTACTTGTTTGTCTTCTGCTTGCCTCTAGAAATCCTCCTCTCTGGGGAATTGTGGGAATTCAAAGGAACTCTAGTGCGCTGCTAACTGTTGGGAGGTCCGTCGTTCAGGAAGTAAGTGGTCATCTCACCCTTGCCTTTCACCTTTACGACCCCTCGACACTCCAGCTTGTAACCTTTACTGGCCAACAACTGGTGCAGGTCTGTGGTCACCTGCAAGACATCCAGTAAAACATCAGAAAATCCCTTCGAAACGACTTGCTCATTATGACTAAGGCATCTACAGGCATGAAGGTTTACCTGAATATGGTCTGGGACCCCTGTACTGTCCATCCGACTGGCCACGTTTACTGTGTTTCCCCAGATATCATACTGTGGCTTCCTGGCGCCAATAACTCCAGCAACCACTGGCCCAATGTTCAGTCCTGCACACACACATGCATATGCCAATTTAGAAATGTACCCTTAGTATTCATGTTTCAAAAAGTAAAAAACAAATGGTAATTTAACGTCATGTGACGCCATGTAGTGTGACCAGTATATTTTAGTATTATTTATATACTATATACCATACTATATATTATAGTATACTATATATTTATATACTAAAATATAGTATTTATTAATATTGTGAATTTGCTTTTATTTTTATGTATTTTTTATTTCTATTTAGCTGTAATTTATTTTCATTTCAATTTCAATTTTATTTTACTTATTTTATTTCAGTTAGTTGCCATGGCATCATTTCAGATTTTTTTGTCTAATATTATAAATGTATTTATTATTATTAAAAATACAATTGTGTACAATAAAATGATGAAGACATGGAAACAAAGACTGTATTAACTGCACATACCACTGCTCAGTAGTTGTATTGAGACTGGACCTGTGGAAAAACCAAGAAGATTAAACATTTTTGCATTTATAACAACAACAAATTAAAAATGACGAATAATGGGAAGCATAAGAGATGAACTGAAGTCTCACCATTGCAGAGTTTCATTGAAAACACACAAAAAAAACACAACATAAATGTTGTTTAGAGGTTAACGTCACAAGAACATTTAAATCTTACAGCATTTATTTATAGCACAAATAACTATATTCAAATCAGAGATACTTTAATATATTTTTTATATTACTTTTATTGCATTTTATTATTTTTATATTATTTCATATATGTTATAATCAATATCGCAAACAAGTTTTAACTGAAAAAAACTTTAAATGATTAAAAATAATTCTCGTTAACTGAAATAAAGCTGCTAATGATATATAGATAGATAGATAGACTACTAAAACTTAAACTGAAAATATAAAAATAAAACTAATTCAAAATATCAAATAATCATAATATAATAGCATATACATTATATTTAATTAACATTGTTGCAACCCATAGTATTTAATATGTTAATACTAAATTATTGTAATAAAATGTCATTATATTATTGAATATAATCACCAACAACAGGCCACAGATCAGCTGGTATTATGGCTCATATTATCATCTAAACAAAGACGCTACAAAGCCACTTCTGTCTGTGGTGTTTGAGCTGTACTGACGCCCTCTAGAGGCTGGCAGCGGTACTCACAGGGCATTGGCAGTAACGAAGAGGTCTGCATTGTCAAACAGCGCCACCTCTGGCCACTCCACAAGCAGCAGGAAAGTGAGCTGGATGAGCAGCATTAAAGCCAGCTTCCCTATACTACTGATCTGCAGGAACACTGAGCAGGCCAACAGGGTCAGCAGCACACTGTAGCTGAAATACTGAAAGAGGCATAAGGGAGAAAACATGAATCCGGTTTCATTTGGAACATTGTTTTAATCTTAGTGTGACTATACACACGTTTTACCTCAGGGAAGGGGCAGGAGGGAGTGTTGCTGGGACAGATATTCAGGCCGTCGGCTGCAGAGCGAGACAAGTTGTGAATCACACAGGGAGTCACCATTTCTGACGACCAGTTAAATTGCTCCGCTACACAGTCCACAAGTTTCCGTGTATCACAGGAAAACTGCAGGAAACACAAAACATACACTCAGGCTCCAAAATACATAATCAGATTTTCTTCTACATATCAGAAAAGATTTGGAGAAATGTATCATTACATCACTTGCTCATCAATGGATCCTCTGCAGTGAATGGGTGCCGTCAGAATGAGAGTCCAAACAGCTGATAAAAACAGCCGTTTGTTTTTTTTGGATTTGTCTCCTCCGCGTCATACATTTTCTACGTTTATTTATGCTTTGATTTGAATGAAAACAACGTATCCGCGTGACGCAGCTGACACAGAATAGCATACGCTGTTTGCGTTCAGTGGATACTCTCCAAAATAGCGCTACGGTGACGCGGAGGAGACGAATTGTTGAATAAAGTCGTTCTTTTTGTTTTCTTTGAGTACAAAAAGTATTCACGTAGCTTCGTAAAATTACGGTTGAACCCCTGATGTCACATGGATTTTTTTTTACCGATCTCCTTGCTACGTTTCTGGACCTTGATCGTGGTAATTACATTGCTGTCTATGGAGGGTCAGAGAGCTCTCAGAATGCATCAAAAATGTCTTAATTTGTGTTCTGAAGATGAACGGAGGTCTTACGGGTTTGGAACGACATGAGGGTGTAATTAATGACAGAATTTTCATTTTGGGGTGGAGTAACCTTTTAATGCATTTTTAACTATAACCGTTGTTTTCGGCTAACATTATTATTGCTTTCTTCAGTGAAAAAGTAATCTCGGCTGAAACAGGAGAGAAATATGCACAGATCAAGCACCATTTACAAGTGAAAACAGTCTAAATCAGTTCTAATCAAATACATTGGTGGGTTTCGAGGTTTCGATATTATGAAATATGGACTTGTATTTTGCATAGAAGTGATGGTTTAAAGTCAAAACATTTTAATGGTGGATTTGTTTCTTACAAACACACAGCTTTTCGCTTCACAGTGTGTTAATTGACAGACTTGAGTTGTGTGGATTACTTGTGGATTATTGTGATGTTTTTATCAGCTGTTTGGACTCTCATTCTGACGGCACCCATTCACTGCAGAGCATCCATTGATGAGCAAGTGATGTAATGATAAATTCCTCCAAATCTGTTCTGATGAAGAAACATCTACATCTTAAAGGGATGAAAGTTGTCATTTTTGGTTGAACTATTCATTTAAATGGATAGTTCACCTCAAAATAAACACTCTGCAATATTCCAATGCTTTTCTACCATTTTTGGAGTTTGACAATCCATACAGGAGTTTATTTTTATTGTACGGATTACAACACTCAGGACATTTTGGCAAATGTTGTGTTCTGTAGACGAAAGAAAGTCATACACGTTTGGATCGACATACGGGTGAGTGAATGATGACAGAATTGGTATTTTAATTAACATTTGTGACCATACAGTCTCTTTGGAAGAAAATAAGATTGTTAGCTAAAGTGTTAGACACACTAATGTTGTGTGAAGTGATTTGGCAGCTCTGCATACCATATTGACAAAGGCAGAGATGAAGACGAGGATGATGGTGAAAACTCCCACCAGTGTGCTGTTGGTGCGAGACTGAACAATCTTCTTAGACACAGTCTGCATAGCAGCAGGGAAGAGCTGCAAGACAGAGTGAAAGAAAGGCCAATTGTACACTTTAGTACAAAAGAAAATGCAAAAGAATGAAAAAGAGCATAATTAGACGTAGCTTACCTTCACGCAGGAGTAAATGGCACAGATGAAGAGGATGTTGGCAAGAATGATGAAGATACTGATGTATATTCCCAGCATGACCAGAGTACTGCAAAACACACAGGAGGTTTCAGATTCATGTTAAGTGTGTGAGTGTGTGTGTATCTGTATGTACTTAGCCATATATTAGGGACAAATTTGTACAGAAGTGAGCTAAACCTGACAAAATCTTCTTTTGGGGATGCCTCAAAAAAAAAAAGCAATATAAAAATGAACGTGTTTTTTTTTTTTTCAATTGTAATAATGCAGAAAGTTTTCTGTTAGGATTAAGGTGTAGTCGCATTAGCTATTAGCATTGTACAAACAGGTCCAGTGTCCATTGTCAATAGCGTATGCATGAAGCAATGCTCACAGTAAAGTCACTTCATAACCAAGCAGCTTTCTGTTGGTCAGCAAGGCAAATATGTGAATCTAGAACACAAGCGAAATCTGTGAGGAACTTTTTTGCCCTCACACGAAACTATTGGAATGACTAGATTTCACTCACAGAATTTAGCAGAGAAACAGTAAACACGACCGCCATCTTTAGAGTGTGGGTTAGGGTTATGTTATAGTATTTATAACTAGCTGTAAACAAAAACAAAACAAGGCTAAAGAATGTCCCCATTTTAAGGGACAGTTCACCCAAAAATGAAAATTCTGTCAAAATTTACACTCAAGTTGTTCCAAACGTGAGTTTCTTTCTTCTGTTGAATGCAAAAGACGATATTTTGAAGAATGTTGGTGACCAAACAGTTGATAGTCACAGACTTCAATAGCATGGAAAAATATACACAATGGAAATTAATGGCTACCGTCAACTCGTACAGATTTGGAAAAACTTGAGTGTGAGTAAATGATGACCGAATTTTCATTTTCAAGTGAACTATCCCTTAAAGTAAACAAGTGAGTGTGTGTGTAAGTGTGTGTGTGTGTGTTTATCACTCACTGAGGGAATACGACGATCTGGATAAAAGAGATGAAACAGAAGACCAGCAGCGAACAGGCCACATAACCGCCGAAACGATCATCTACTTTCTTAGCGTACTAGAAACAAGACCAAAATATAAAATATCATTAAAATATGTTGATTTACCAATCTGTGCCAAATATGAATGTTGCGTGAGTTATTGTTGATTGCTAATGACCAACAACCACCCAGAAGATCCTGTTAACCTAATGACATGTTAAAAATTGCTCAAAACAACTCAGAAGAATTCAATCTACTTCTCTTCTTCTTAAATACCAAACAGGAAATTGGAGGACATTTGATCTCTCATGATCTCATCCATCCTGTTAGACGATCAGCACTACTAAATTAAACTGGAAAGGGTGGGGAGATCTGGACGGGAGGCTGGAACTCAGCCAGTGTCTTCGAGTCTGACCTTTTTCTCCAGGCTGGAGGTTTGGAAGGTGAGGAGGAACTTCTTCACGTGGTCTTTGCGGAGCTGGTCGATACTGCGAGCGTCAATGGCACGGCCCAAAAACTCGTCCACCTCGTCCTCGGGGTTCAGCGCCTCCTGAGCACCACGGCTGCATTTGTGAGCAGAAGAACAGTTAGAAAAGCACATTTTTATTTGTACCTTTTATATTCCTTTTCCCCCCCACTGCATTTACTCTCTTAAATCTAAGAAAAAACACTCACTTGTCTTTGCTGGATGATTCATTAATGCCCTGAGTGAAGAGAAGAAACAAATGAAGATTAGAAAGATCCGAGAGTAATGTAGGAGGACTGAAAGAAGCATGTAAAGGCAGAAATCGGCTGAAGGAACAGGAGAGAGAGGTCAGGCGAGTGTCACAGGGAGTGGGTGACAGATTGACCGACAGGTCATGTGGGGTCTCACCATCTGTCTGAAGACTTTGGAGTCTTTAGTCCTGGAGAAGGATCTGTCAGGCACCCATCGCGGTACCAGACCCTCGTTAGAGTTCGTCCGCGTGCGCTGCATCTTAGCCATCATGGCCTTCTCCTCTTTCTGAAACAGTCAAGGGCAAATGAAAAGTTTTGTGCTCAAGGATCTTGAATAAAAGAGAAGCATTAAAATTAGGGATGCATTGATATTAAATTATTTTCATGTTCTGTTATGCCATATACAGTAACTGATAAATGGCAGATAACCAATAAACAGCCAATATTAAAATTCTATTTTCAGGATAAAACCCATGAGAAAAATGAAAGAATAAAGACTAAAAAAGGCTAAAGAGTAAATAAAAACAGTAAAATGATTTTCATATGCTAGATAACCGATAATTTAACAAATAACAGCCAATATTAAAATTAGACTTTTTAGTCTAAATAGATTAAAAAGAGACTAAATAAGGCTAAATACTAAATAAAAACATTTTAAAATGTTTTTATGTTATGCCAGATAATTATTAAATGTCTAAATTACAGTACTGTATAAAAATATATAAATTTAATTTGAGATTTTGTGATAAATTACACTTTTTAGAGCAGCGCAGTAATTTTGACTTGGCATCATCTCATTATATTTAAAGGGGTCATATGATGCTGCTAAAAATTATGTTGTGTATTTGGTGTAATGCAATGTGTTTATGCGGTTTAAGGTTCAAAAACACACATTTTCCACATACTGTACATTATTGTTTCTCCTCTGTGCCCCGCCTTTCTGAAACGCGTCGATTTTTACAAAGCTCATCGGTCTGAAAAGCGAGGTGTGCTCTGATTGGCCAGCTATCCAGTGCATTGTGATTGGCCGAATACCTCAAGCGTGTGACGTAAATGTTACACTTATCATACTGTGATTCCCTGTGTCACGGCGCGACAAGACAAAAACAATAAAACCCATTACAAACGAGGCATTTGTTGCATCCAGTGGGGACATAATTACTGATTATAATGGGGAAATCGTGGCCTAATGATTAGAGTCGGACTCATAACCCAAAGGTTGTGGGTTCGAGTCTCGTACAGGCAGGGATTGTAGGTGGGGGGAGTGAATGTACAGCGCGCTCTCTCCCACCTTCAATACCATGCCGCAGCATAAATGGCTGCCCACTGCTGTGTGTTCACGGTGTGTGTGTGTGTGTTCACTGCTGTGTGTGTGTGCACTTTGGATGGGTAAATGCACAGCACTAATTCCGAGTATGGGTCACCATACTTGGCCACATGTCACGTCACTCACTTTCACAATAATGACTTATACTGTCTTTTTACGCGTTGCATTGCATTGTGAGTCAGAAGCGCCAGACTGTCCTTCCAAAGTTGGAACTGTCCAACTTCTTCAGCCTTCTCCTTGGTTTGGTCAACACAGTGCTTGAAGGGATTCTCAGTGGAGCTCTGATTCTGACCAGGACCCGAGGATTATCACCTTGTGTCTCCGTTATTGTGATTACTAAATAAACCTTACCTTTGCACTCGCACTTGGATCCTGACTCTTCTCTGCCGTGACAGTGTCTTCTTTTGGAAGACCAAACAAAGTAGTTTCACTTTCACCACGAAACACCGTCACACACCACGGCCTTGAGTGAGCAGAGGCCGGGGGCTAGAGTGAGCAGAGGCCGGGGGCTGGAATGAGGAACGGCCTGAGGGCTAGAGTGAGCAGAGGCCGGTGGGCTTGAGAACGGCGCGGCCGGCGGATTTGACGAAGGAGCATCCGGAGGACTTGCGGCAACCACATGAGACGACCCCGGGCTAGACTCCGCTTCGTCCACGGTGAAAGCCGATCCGGCGATCCACAGCGCAAAGTTGAAGTATTTCCTTAGCGACCAGCATGGATCAGCTCCAGGCATGACGAAGCGATATCGTCCTCTTTTGGAAGACCAAACAAAGTAGTTTCGCTTTCACAACGAAACACACAGCCCTTCACGACATTGCGGCGGCAACAACAATACTACAGCGAGAATAAAAGTTACGCCTTCTTTCTTTGTGTGAACATTTGGGCGGCGTTATGCAAATCTTCCCACAGAGCGACGTAGGTATGTTGGGGTGTGTTAGAACGAGCCGTTTTAGGTAGGTGTGGCTGACTCTTAACTTTTATAAAGAATATCTATTTGAGACTTTAGTCTTTGCAACTTTACAGATCTTCTTTATGCACCAAGAGCTTGTAACACTCCAAAGAGAAAGGAAAAATTTAAATCGCATCATATGACCCCTTTAATGAAATTTCTACACAGCAAAAATCGTTTTCTTGACCAGTCTTGTTTTAAAAATGATACATAAAAAATATATATATATGTGTATATATATATATATATATATAGAGAGAGAGAGAGAAAGAGAGAGCACAGTTATAGTTATAAAAATGTTGTAGCATGAACTCAGCACAAAATGACGTGTCTAACCCGCTTTTGACTGCAGCCCAACACTAGGAAGGTCTCAATGCTGTTCTCTTTCAGGTAGGCGTTTCTCTCCCCTCCAAAACCTGGCTCCACCTCATAGTCTCCATTCAGGTACTGCAGAGTAGCTTTAGTGATATGGATCCTCCTGAGGAAAAAATGAGTTTCAGTAATGATGTTGCATGAATGTTATGGTTACTAAACTGTCTCTCCAGTGTTATGTATAGCTATGTGTACATGTCTGACTCTCACCCGGCTTTGCCTCCAGCCTCCATGTGGTTGGCCAGCGTCACGTCGTTGGACCACACGTCGAATTGCCACTTTCTCAATCCAAGAACTCCACAGTGCACACGACCACTGTGGATCCCGACCCGCATGTTTACATTGACCCCTGTGACCTCTCGCACCAATCTGCGACACAAACATAAACATGTTATTAATAAATCACATGCTGCAATCAGTGTTACTTTAGTATTATTTTTTACATACAAGTATTCTATATTAGCTTTAATTAGCAGTTTTTGATTGTACATTTAGTTTCTTTTAGTAATTGAATGTGCTTTTGTCATTTTTATTTGTTTTATTTTGTTTAGTTTTCATTTTTAGTTTTGAAATTTTAGTACATTAACTTTTTTTTAGTTATTTCAGTTGTTACATTATTTTAGTTAGTTGTTCATTTTTAATTTTTCTAATCGTGGTACTCTCCAAAAAGGAGGAGAAGAATTGTTGAATAAAGTCGTTGTTTTTTTTTTCTTTGCACACAAAAAGTATTCTCATAGCTTCATAAAATTAAAACCACTGATGTCACAGACTATTATAATGATGTCCTTGCTACGTTTCTGTGCCTTGATCGTGGTAGTTCCCTTGCGGTCTATGGAGGGTCTGAGAGCTCTCGGATTTCATCAAAAATATCTTATTTTTTGTTCTGATGAACGAAGGTCTTACGGGTTTGGAACGACATGAGGGTAAGTAATTAATGACAGAATTTTCATTTTTTGGTGAACTATCCCTTTAAGATTTTCATCTAATATTAGTATTTAATTTTTGCTTTATTTCAATTAACAAAAATTTAAATAATAACAATAACACTGGCTGCATTAAATAAGTCTATGAATTTACATCCAATTCATGGAATTATTAAATAATAATAAATACTTATTATTAAACAATAACTATTATAAAATAATATGAACCATAACATTAAATAATAAAAAACACTGGCCATTTGCCCCAACTGTCAGTGTCTCACTTTAACTTTAAAAGTTAATATAAAAATAATATTAATTACCATACAAATCTATATGTGTTTTCTTCACAAATGTCTCATAAACAGATAGGCATAAAACATTTAATATCCAACATTAAATTCACAGATCAAAAATTTGATAATTTAACCTATGTTATGAAATAAATCTCACAAAGGTTGATGTTCAGATGAACTGAGACTTACGAAATGGCTTCAATCATGTCCACCCCCATTTCCACGCAGCAGTGAGCGTGGTCCGCTCTGGGCTCAGGTAACCCTGACACACAGTAGTAACAATCCCCCAGGATCTTGATCCGTAAGCAGTGGTTCTCCTGCGCACACACACACACACACACACACACACACACAAAAGGGAACAGAAGTTAAAGCTGAGGAGATGGCAGCTTCACGCTGAGGTGTAAAAAGAGGGTAGTCATTCTGCTTAGAGTGTGATACAGACAGAGTGTGTGATTTTTGTGTGTGCAGCTGACACCATGTGTAAACGAGTGTCAATACTGATAAAAATTCATCAGACCGAAATATATGACAATGGATTTGACAATGGACGTACATTACAGCGAGTAACAGGTCTTAAAAGAAGTCAAAGCAGAGCAACATGAAGTAGTGTTTCATTCCTGAATGAATAAGAGTTTTTAAACTAATCAGTGAATGATTCAATGGTTGGAGAAATGCTACGACCATAACGTCACACCACACAAGTGTGAGTAACTGTTTTCATTATGTGATCACCATTGCTTTGTCTCTTCTAAGAAGAGACAGATTGTAAGAACTTCTAAGAAGTTCTTACAGATTGTTTGATATGTACTGATAATTTATGCTTTTTTAACCTAAATCACAGCAGCGTCTATCTATGAGGAATGTAGGCTGTCAAACATACAAAGTTATTAGCCAATCATAGCAGTGGGCGTTTACTTCAGAGTCTACAATCCGCCACGCCTATTCAAACAGAGCGTTCTGATGTGGGGGGTTAAAAACAGAAAATAGCCTATTGTATATATATATATATTTTTTTTTTTGTAAAAATCTTGATAACATTATAAGGGGACATCAAAAAACAGTCTAGTCAATTTTACTCTGACTGTCATATAAGATTAGTTAATTACAATAACATTTTAGTTGACTAGAAAGTACAAAATCAAACCAATTAAGTATTTTTTTATATTTACACTACCGTTCAAAAGTTTGAGCTCAGTACATTTTTTTTAATGTTTTTGAAAGAAATCCAAAGTTGCATTTATTTGATTAAAATACAGTAAAACAGTCATATTGAATATATTTTATGTATTTATTCCTGTGATGTACAGGTGCATCTCAATAAATTAGAATATCGTGGAAAAGTTCATTTATTTCAATAATTCAACTCAAATTGTGAAACTCGTGTATTAAATAAATTCAATGGACACAGACTGAAGTAGTTTAAGTCTTTGGTTCTTTTAATTGTGATGATTTTGGCTCACATTTAACAAAAACCCACCAATTCACTATCTCAACAAATTAGAATAATTCATAAGACCAATAAAAAAAAACATTTTTAGTGAATTGTTGGCCTTCTGGAAAGTATGTTAATTTACTGTACATGTACTCAATACTTGGTAGGGGCTCCTTTTGCTTTAATTACTGCCTCAATTCGCATGATTGTGTAGCCTAGTGAACCAAACTGAGAGACCATTTTGAAGGCTCAGGAAACCTTTGCAGGTGTTTTGAGTTGATTAGCTGGCATGTCACCATATTCTAATTTGATGAGATAGTGAATTAGTGGGTTTTTGTTAAATGTGAGCTAAAATCATCACAATTAAAATAACCAAAGACTTAAACTACTTCAGTCTGTGTGCATTGAATTTATTTAATACACGAGTTTCACAATTTGAGTTGAATTACTGAAATAAATGAACTTTTCCACGGCATTCTAATTTATTGAGACGCACCTGTACAGTAAATCAGAATATTCAGCATCATTACTCCGGTCTTCAGTGTCACATGACCCTTCAGAAATCACTCTAATATGCTGATTTGCTGCTCAAGAAACATTTCTCATTATTATCAATGATGAAAACAGTTGTGCTGCCTAATATTTTTGTGGAAACCATAATACTTTTTTAGGATTCTCTGATGAATAGAAAGAATCCTGATATATTTACTAAAGTCATGTTCACAAAACAGTACTGTATTTCATGTTTTATATATATTGAATCATGTTGTATTTGAATGAAAACGTGAAAACTGTATTTGTAACGCTGAACTAATATCATGCAATCTCAACAATTTATTTAACACAGACTTCATGTTGTCACCATAGTAAACAGACAATGCTGCAACAATAATCCAGCATCTTTTAGGCATTTGTTAATAGATGTGCTCACCGAAGCCAGCTTGTCAAAGCGGGCAAACAGCTCGTTTAGAGTCATGACCAGCTCCTGAGCAGTGCACTGCGACGCCAGACTAGTGAAACCCTCGATGTCTGCAAACAAAATACTGACAAAGACACACAGAGAGAGAGAGAGAGAGAGAGAGATTTAAACTGTATGAATTGTTGCTTTGTCTTTTATAATATTCATCAGTCTGTTGTTAACTAAAATGTAGTCGTGAAAACTGTATTTGTAACGCTGAACTAATATCATGCAATCTCAACAATTTATTTAACACAGACTTCATGTTGTCACCATAGTAAACAGACAATGCTGCAACAATAATCCAGCATCTTTTAGGCATTTGTTAATAGATGTGCTCACCGAAGCCAGCTTGTCAAAGCGGGCAAACAGCTCGTTTAGAGTCATGACCAGCTCCTGAGCAGTGCACTGCGACGCCAGACTAGTGAAACCCTCGATGTCTGCAAACAAAATACTGACAAAGACACAGAGAGAGAGAGAGAGAGAGAGAGAGAGAGATTTAAACTGTATGAATTGTTGCTTTGTCTTTTATAATATTCATCAGTCTGTTGTTAACTAAAATGTAGTGCTGTCAAACGATTAATCATGATTAATCACATTCGAAATGAGTTTTTATTTACATTATAAATCTGTGTATACTGTGTATATTTATTATGTATATATAAATACACTCACATACAGTATACATTTTGAAATATTTACATGTCTATATTTATATTCATATAATTTATATTATATATAAATATATTTACTATATAAGCGTAACATATTTTTCTTAAATATATACATGCATGGGTGTGTATTTATATATGCATAATAAATATACACAGTACACACACATGTACTGTGTAAACAAAAACTTTTATTTTAGTTGCGATTAATCGCGATTACTCATTTGACAGCACTACTAAAATTTAATGCCAATAAAACAAAATGAATTAAGACAGATTAAAAAAAAGCTTTAATTTTAATGTTTGGAATCACAGAGGTCAATACCATAACAACTAGGTAGAAAAGTATACAGTATGAATGTGTGAATCCCTTGAGCTGAGGGGAAATTCACTCTGAGGCTATGTGAGAGCAGGCGCTGTGGAGCGCTTTAATTGAATCGTGGCTTCATTTCAGTATCTTCTGGGGTTAGCGCTAGTCTAGTGACTGATAATTAACTATTCCCTCTCTCACCATAATTAGCTGACCACATTTCAAAAGAAAAGCCCCACTGCTCCTATTACGAGCTCCCAGAGCTAAAGCAAAGAAGAAAAGAGTGAAAGAGGCAGGAGAGATCAATGTAAAGAGTGAAAAATAAACAAAGAAAGGGCCACACGGCCACAGGAGATGATAAAAAGCAGGTGAACTAAAAGTTAAAAGCTAATGCTGATAGTCAAAGGAGCGCCCTGTTGAAAAAAACAGCATATGCTGGTTAGGTATGTTTTGACGCTGGGATGCTAGTTTAAGCTGGTCCTTTGCTGGTTTATGCTGGTCCTATGCTGGTTTATGCTGGTCCTTTGCTGGTCCTATGCTGGTTTATGCTGGTCATGTGCTGGTAAAGGACCAGCATAAACCAGCAAAGGACCAGCTTAAACTAGCAAAGGACCAGCTTAAACCAGCATCCCAGCATCAAAACATACCTAACCAGCATATGCTGTTTTTTTCAACAGGGCGGCAGGTAGTAAACGTGCTTCAAAAAAAAAAAGAGAACAATTATTGAGACAAATTATTATTCCATATGAAGTTTACAGATGTAAAAACGGACTATTTACTTTCTAAATAAAATAATGGTCAGTCAATTAAGAATAATTCAGAATCTCACGTGAAAATATAGTGAAACTTGTCTTTTGTGTGTATGTAATTAAGGCCATGCGGGTGGGAAAAATACTATGAAGCCAATAATATCCTAAATATTCTTAGATCACTTGATTAGATTGCTTTTCATGATCTAATCCATTCATAGTTAATGTGGCAGGGTTTGACGCATAACAGCAATGCTCACCTGACATTGTCGTGCTTCTGGATGTAGATCTTGTGAAACATCATGTCTTCTTTTTTAGCATTGATGTCAGCCTTCATTTCCATGGCAACATGTCTTGGCAAAACAGACAGCAACAGGCGTTCCTGAAAATTGTAGAGAGGAGAGAGGGAATGTGTGTGAGAAAGAAAGAAAGATTAGCATGCAATTCTTCTCACTGAAGATCAAACACCCTATCTTTATGTAGTTGTTCTTTGTTAAACGTCAGCATCCTAGTGCATATATTCTGTTGGCTTGTCCACTGACAAGTGTTTATTTTATTACATCTCTATTAGATTTATATACATAGAATAGAATGGCATTTAACAAAATGAACTGAACCTTCAATAGATTCAGAGCAGATGCCATATTTTGTGAAAGAACCATCTGTTTGGTGTACACCTTGGTGTCAAACATTCAGCTGACAATGTGTTGAAAATATGCACAGTAGCCATTTAATTTTCATAGAATGGGATGAGAATTTAATAGAATTTCATTTAATCGCATGAGACAAGATTTTATGAAATTCAACAGAGTTCTCTGAGTGTCAAAGGTGGAATTTTATGGAATTTTGTTGATTGGGAATCACAAAATGTTCATATTTAATTTAGTTATGACTGTCACGATATCAGATGTTAACTACATGTTTATCATGGCCAAAATAATTAAAGATAACAGCATAATTGCAATATCTATAGAAATAAAAATAACAAACTAACAATGAGCAATACATGTGTTACATGTGTTATGGATAAGACTAACCTTCAAAATAAAAGACATGATGGCATCATAAAAGACATGAACTCAAAACATGAAAACATAAAGAAAACACACACGAGACAGTAAGCGTATAGGACTGTTCACACTAATAACAATAACTATAACCATAACTATACTGGCATGCACAACAACACAAAATATTGTTCATTTTATTATAAGTGTTCATGAGCTGGAAAAAGGGATAGCATTCCTCTATATATATATTATATTAGTGCTGTTAAAATTAGCGTGCTAACATAGGCGATTAATTTTTCCAGTTTAACGACATTAAAAATATTTTATGCTGTTAACGCAGGGGCGAAGCTAGGGTTACACTGTGCTCACAGCGCGTGCTCTTCAATTGCTCGCACAAATACAGCAGCGTGCGCTGTAGCCTGTATCATTTCATATTAAAACTTGAATTAAACTATAAGCACGTGTGTCAGATCCACGGCACGTTCAGCAGCAGCTCTTAAAGTAATAGCAGCCAAATAACCTAATAACCCAGTTGCTGTGATGTCTGTAAATCAAAGAACAAAAGAGAGGAAATCAATAACTTTTGTAGCTTTAAGGATTCCTCTATATCTAATTGTTTGATAACTTTATTCAATTTCTGTATATTTCCTAGTTGCTGAAGGGCACAGGTAAATATGACATTTATTATAATGGGTTTATGTGAAGATTGTTATAAGTTCACTTAAATTAGAAGTTATTTTTTAAAGTCTAATAAATGTTAAACTGGATAGCTCTCAATAGGGCTGGACAATAATTCAATATCAATATGTATCGCGATATAATTTTTTTCAATAACGGTGATATGATTTTTAAACACATTTCCGATATACTGTACATTACCAGTGTTTCCCATACATTGATGTATTTGTGCCGTTTGACTTCATTGAATAAACATGAGCACTGCACGTTTCAAAATCATAACGCGGCACGGGTGTTTTATATGAATGTATCTCTGAAGGGAACCGACTGTCTTCAGAAAAGTTTCGGTGGCATTTTCATTTGATCTGATAAAGTAGCGTTCATGAGCGGAGCTGCTTTGATTACAGCCATTACTGGGGAAACCGCTAGTTTTATCACTCTAAAAGCGCCTCCTGCTGGCGGAGAATCAGTTTGCATTTTCAACAAGCCCGTCTCCAGCAACATTTCCAGTTTTTGTTGTTGTTCAATTTTTTTGTTTTCTGCAGCAGCTCGGAGCAATTTTCATACCCTTTTTTCTGGCTGAAGCACATTTGTTTCAATCTATAAGAATAATCAGCCTACACTACCAGTCAAAAGTTTTTGAACAGTAAGATTTTTAATGTTTTTTTTTTTTAAGAATTCTCTTCTGCTCACCAAGGCAGCATTTATTTGATCCAAAGTACAGCAAAACCAGTAAAATGTTGAAATATTTTTACTATTTAAAATTGCTTTCTATTTGAATAGATGAATGTAATTTATTCCTGTGATCACACATAGGTACATTTTCAGCATCAGTACTCCAGTCTTCAGTGTCACATGATCCTTCAGAAGTCATTCTAATATGCTGATTTACTGATTATCAATATTTAAAACAGTTGAGTACATTTTTTTTCAGGATTCTTTGATGAAAAGAAAGATCCAAAGATCAGGATTTATCTGAAATAAAAAGCTTTTGTAACATACACTATTCCATTCAAAAGCTTGGAGTCAGTATAATTTTTATTATTTTTTTGGGAAAGAAATTATAGAAATTAATACTTTTATTTAGAAAGGATGCTTAAAATTGATCAAAAGTGATGATAAAGGCATTTATAATGTTACAAAAGATTTCTATTTCAGATAAATAGTGTTCATATCGATATCGGAATTTTATTGTATCGACCGAAATTAAGAAATATATCGTGATATCAATTTTGGCCATATCGTCCAGCCCTAGCTCTCAATTATACTGTAATGTTGAATGGCAATAGCCGATGGTTAAATATTAGGAAAAAAATAATTTCCTAGAGACATCAGTAGTATTGGTATCAGTCATAAAAAATCTTTATGTTGTTTCTACATCAATTTGAAGATTGAATGTGAAACTATTGCAATATAAGAGTATATTTTATATTTGTATAAAATTGTATATTTAAACTTTAATGATTGATCGTGATTAATTAAAAAAAATTTGCAAAAAAAATAAAGATTTTTTAAATTTATTTTTTTTACATTTTACTTTTATGATTTTGTGCAGCATTAGTAGCCACATACTGCATTGTTTTTTCTGTTCTGTTATTTTCAGCAATACTGTCACCTACTTTGTTGGAGTGTCAACCAGATGGATTATTTACAGTATTATCATGATATGTGCAGTATTGGCTGATAGTTCACCCAAAAATGAAAATGTGATGTTTATCTGCTTACCCCCAGGGCATCCAAGATGTAGGTGACTTTGTTTCTTCAGTAGAACACAAACAAAGATTTTTAACACAAACCGTTGCATTCTGTCAGTCTTATAATGGAGGTGAATGGGAATCACGGCTTTGAGAGTAAAAAAAAAACATACACAAACAAAACCAAATTAAACCCTGCGGCTCGTCACGATACACTGATGTGTAAAGACACAAAACGATCGGTCTGTGCAAGAAACTGAACAGTATTTCAGTTAATATATAATATTTTTTTACCTCTGATTCACGCAATGTCCGAACTGTCCTGAGCGCGTCCTCCTGAGCGCGTTCTCAACAGCAGACGTGACGCGTCTTCTTCTTCTTGCTTTACGGCGGATCGCAGACTTATAAGTGCATTACCGCCACCAATCTCTCAAATGGACCACTGATACTCCTAATTGAGATTGTAGATAGAGTGTCAATAGTCCATTTGAGAGATAGGTGGCAGTAATGCACTTATAAGTCTGCGATCCGCTGTAAAGCAAGAAGAAGACACCTCACGCACCTGCTGTTGAGAACACGCTCAGGAGGACGCGCCGCCGCTCAGGACAGTTCGAACAGTTCGGACATTGCGTGAATCAGAGGTAAAAAACTATATAAATACTGTTTAGTTTCTTGCACAGACCGATCGTTTTGTGTCTTTACACATCAGTGTATCGTGACGAGCCGCAGGGTTTAATTTGGTTTTGTTTGTGTATGTTTTTTTTTTACTCTCAAAGCCGTGATTCCCATTCACCTCCATTATAAGTCTGACAGAATGCAACGGTTTGTGTTAAAAATCTTTGTTTGTGTTCTACTGAAGAAACAAAGTCACCTACATCTTGGATGCCCTGGGGGTAAGCAGATAAACATTGGGTGAACTATCTCTTTAACATGATATCAATATAAAAAATGTAAAAAATTGATCATCAATACAATATATTATGAGACCCCTACAATGGATGAATATATATTCAGAATTTGTTGAAACTTATTTTTTTTGTTTAAAAATTTTTAATCTTTTGTAAAAATGATAAATGACTTTACTGTCACTTTTGATCAATTTAATGCACCTTTGTTGAATAAAAGTACTAATTTCTAAAAAAAAAAACAAAAAAAAAACTTTTGAACAGTAGTGTAGCTAGTAAACTGTACCAGTGAAGGTCATGGCCTCAGCGCTGAACTGACCTGCTGCTGATTTTCTCTTTGCAGGTGCAGTCGGGCCTGGATGTAGCCTCGCGTCTCCTGAAAGGCTTGTCTCTGAGAGACCTCTGCTGGGTAGTGGGTGCAGATCCCAATGATGTTGGTGCATAGGAAGATCAGCACGTTTGCACTCAGCTGAGAGGAACAGAAAAAAGAAAAGCAGACTCATTCAATGTCTCTCTAGTGATCAGTTGAACCTTTCAACAAAAAAGGGCTTTAGCTCAGCGCTCTGGAATCCTGGGACATCTGTTGTACTCTAGGGCTTTACTCAACTGCAGTATGGGAAAAAAGCCAACCTCTGACCTGGAGAGGCTACTTCCTGTAGAGACTTTTACAATAGGGGAGCCAGAACAGAGCTAAAAATGGAGCCTGAAGCAGAGCCAACACTGTAACTTCCTTTGGGTGAATGAGAGGAGGGGTTGATGGGAGAGAAATGGGGGTTACTCCAGGTCACACGGTTCACACCATTACACTCGGCTGAAACACTGCACAATCCCTATGAAACACTTGCTGGCCTATTTCCTAAAAAGCCTATCTTAAAATATATGCTAAATAATTACCAGAGTAGACATCATGTGGCTGTTGAGAAACCATTCGTGGCTATGCGAAGCTAATTACAATATTGAGAAAATATAACCAAAATAGTAGGTAAAAAAGTTAAATTAATATTGCTAAAGTAGATTCCATACAGTTTAGATATTTTATTGCATGAAGGGCTGGGAAATATGTTAAAAGTTAAAACAATTATATCTTGTTACTTTTTCAGCCATGTAACAATATTTTATTTGAAAAATGTCTTAATATATACTGAAATGGCATTAAAAAATGTTTTTTTTTTTTTACTTAACCACCAAAATGTTAAATGTTTAACACAAGAAGTTAAATTTAAAAAGGTTTCAAAAATCTATAAATAGAATAAAACAAATGCAGCAAATCTACTTAAGATAAGATCTAATAATGATGGCTAATAATGAAGGCATGTTCAGAAATACTCAGATCTGTGCATTTTTTTGAAAAAAGTCTAATATTTACCAAGGCTGCATTTATTTGATTAAGAATAAAGTTAAAACAGTAATGATCTGAAATATTATTACAAATTAAAATAACTGTTTTCTATTTGAATATATTATTTGAATGTAATTTATTCCTGTGATGTAAAGATTATTTGAATATGGTGATTTGGTTTCTTATTATCTATAATAATCTATACTCAGTTTGGAGTTGTTCAGTCCTTAACTCTGTATTTTAGGAGCGTGAGCGCAGTCTGAGGTCAATCGCCGCTAAATTAAGAGCTAATAATGGTGGGAAAATAATCAGTCAATAAGCATTCTTCTACTCTCATTGACCAATCAATGAACAGATCAACCATGACCATTTGATATTAAGAGTAAGCTATGAACTATAAAATAATTTCTCACTGCCACTTTACAAACAGGCAGGTTTAGCAGCCATATTAATCTAATAGCCTCTCATAGCTGACTGAATAGTTTATGTCTGTTCTGAAAACTACAGAGGATTTATCTGAAGTGATAGCAGAGACAATGTTGTACTGTGTGCTGCTCTACATGACATAAAACAATAGATCTGACAAACAATGGTTTTGCTCCTGCACACAGAATACGAAATGAGAAAGTAAAGGGACAGGCGAGAGACAATGCTGTGTGTGTGTGTGTGTGTGTGTGTGTGTGTGTGTGTATGTGTGAAAGGCTGAGCCTGCTGGCCACACTGACATTAGGCAGATGGCTGTGAGCTCTGTTTACATTAGAGTTTCTGTTCAAGCAAAACCAGGCCTGGTCTATGCGTGTGCATGTGTGAGTCAGTGTGCACGTGCAAATAAACGCTTTTAGTGTTTTGACAATTTACATCAACAATAGTGTTACAGCTAAGTTAGAGCTGTCAGTTTAACATGTTAAATTAATAGAATGTATTACAGAAAAAACAGGGTCAGAAAAATGTCATGTAATACTTTTAATCAATGCCCCCTTACATACATAGCAATTCAACCTTCAAATAACACCTACATTTAAAACAGGGTAAAACAGAATAAAACAAAAGGTAAAACAGGAATGAGAAAGATTTGTAAAGCATTTTTACCTTTTTTTTTTTTTGATAAGGATAGGGTGCCAAGAACAGCAAGACATTACATATCCGCCTCTAAGTCTCAACTGTGAACTAGACACATGTTTGATGATATATACTGTCTATATATATATAAAAAATGTAAATAAATTATAATATAGATGTAAATAATAGAAATAAATAAAATAGATGAACAACTTTCCATGAAAATTAAAAAAAAACTTAAATGGAAAATCATTAAAAATGAAAATACATAAAGCTAATTCTAAATATCAATATATACTATAATTCTAATATAATACTAAAATGACACTGATCAGTCAATATTGGATATTTAATTGTTCTGCTCATTTTTTTAGATTTAAGTTACCCTTGCTGTCATCTGACACTTACTGCTGACTTTTAAAAACAATAATAATTTAATAACACTCTTCTGTAATCTTTGGCAAATCTCAAATGAATATCCATTTTTCATACTGTACATTATAATGCTGTTATACTTAAATTCACTTGTTGCTTTTAAAATGATTGATTTCAGTTTATTTTTATGTTTTATTTACTTGGACAATAGTACAGAATTTTAATATTGGCTATTTATCTTTTATCAGCCATAACATAAAATAATCATTTTGATTCAATAAATTATTATTAAAGAATTACATCCCTAGTATATTTATCAGTAGTATATAAAGCCACTGTAATAAAAATGCATTACCTATCTGTCACCATAATTATTATCTAAATAATAATATCTTCATAATCAGTAAGTCATAATAAGTTCAATTACATTTTTAAATCAAACTAAATATGTTTGTTTGGCATGCAAAATGTGCTGATTCTTTTGACTGAACAGTGGTTATGATCGGTGTGTGTTATCAGCAGTGTGTGTTCATATCACAGGCAGGCCCTAATTGCTCGCTCTTCACCAGAGG
>NW_015505482.1:431555-442511 GCF_001515645.1 Sinocyclocheilus grahami | reverse complement strand
GTGTGTGTGTGTGTGTGTGTGTGTGTGTGTGTGTGTATGTGTGAAAGGCTGAGCCTGCTGGCCACACTGACATTAGGCAGATGGCTGTGAGCTCTGTTTACATTAGAGTTTCTGTTCAAGCAAAACCAGGCCTGGTTTGTGTGTGTCTGTGTGTGTGTGTGTGTGTGTGTGTGTGTGTGTGCATGTGTGAGTCAGTGTGAACGTGCAAATGGACGCTTTTAGTGTTTTGACTGTTGACATCAACAATAGTGTTACACCTATAGAGCAGTCAGTTTAACATGTTTAAACAAATAACACCTAAATGTAAAACAGAGCAAAACAGAGTAAATCAAAAGGTAAAACAGGCAACTGAGAAACATTGTAAAGCATTTGAGCATTTTATCTTCAGATAGATAGACAGATGATACAATCCTTATCATATAATCCTTATGATACATACATATATACACACACACACACACACACACACACACACACACACACATATATAAATGAAAACAATTAAAACTGAAAATACATAAAAAAGCTAATTCAAAATATTAATAAATACTATAATTCTAATATAATACTAAAATAACACTGGTCAATATTGGATATTTAATTGTTTTCCTAATTTTTAGTTTTTAGAATTAATAATAATTGATACTAAATTTATAAGTTAATAACACTTTGCAATATTTAGCAACTCTCAAATGAATATACATTTTTCATACTGTACATTATAATGATGTTATACTTAAATTTACTTGAAGCATTTAAAATGATTTAAAAAAGTTTGTATTGTTTTATTTTTATGTATTTAGACATTAGAACAGAATGTTTATTTATTCTGTACAATAGTACAGAATTTTAACATTGGCGATTTATGTATTTATCAGCCATAACATGTAAATAATCTGTTTAATAAATTGTTATTAAAGAATTCATCCCTAATATAATGAATTGTAAAGCCACTGTGATAAAAATGCATGACCTCTCTTAGACAATAATTATCATCTGAATAATAATAATTAATAATAATAATAAAAATATCTTCATAATCAGCAAGTCATAATAGATTCAAGAACATTTTAAAATCAAACAAAATATATTTGTTTGACATCAAAAATGTGCTGATTCTTTTGACTGACTATTGGTTATGATCGGTGTGTGTTATCAGCTGTGTGTTTATATCACAGGCAGGTCCTAATTGCTCGCTCTTCACCAGAGGGCGAGGGCAGTGGGTGTACACACACACACACACACACACACACACACACACTTGGCCGTTCTGTTTGCGCAACTTGACACCTCTCTCCTTCACGCTCAAGATTTATTAGCAATAACCATCACAAGCGCTGGGACACAGAGAGAGAGACACAGTTCACTCCTTTAGTCTCTGTCAATCTTCTCCTCTGTCTCTTTTTCTTTGTCTTTCAACTCACAAATCATCAAATAAATATATTTTCCTGACTCCCTCGCAGCGTGTTCTCACACACCGGCTTCAAAAGTGACATATTCACTGACACTGAGAACATCTCTTCCCTTAAAAGCCGATGTTAAGAGATCCTTTTTGTGTCTGCCAATTCTTTCCAGTAAAAGTCAACAAGCGATGTGTAGAAACTGTCATAAAAATTATATTATGATTACTGCTTACTCTGAATGTCCATGGCAGTGTTTATTGCACAGCGTGGTGAGAAAGAGAGCATCTAAGGAATGTTCCGGGTGTAAAACGACTTAAGCTCTATGAACAGCATCTGCGGCATAATGTCCATTACCAAAGAATGTAATATAAGAGCTAATAAAATCGAACAAAAACAGTGTCTTCTTACACTGGAAGTCTATGGGCCGACACAATGTAATTATAAAAATATGCAGCTTCTGTTGTTCAGTACAAGGTTTGTCATTAAAGCTGTAATGTTGTCAAAAGTGTCTTTTCAGATGATTTGGAATGACTTTTATAGGCGGATGGACTCATGTATAACTAAGGTCATTCCTGTGAGCATGCAAACCATGAGAAAACTAGGTTCAAACAGTCAAGGCATGAGTCATTTTTGGACTATTTTTATGAAGGAGCATTTTTGGATTTTGACAGCCCCCATCCCAAATCAGTTCCCAGGGTTTCTGGAGGTTTTATGAAACTTGACTTTTTAAAGACCTTTTAAGACCAGATAAAGAATATGGAAATAACTTTTACTGTACCTTCTGATCCCACAGCGTATTTTGTATTTTTGTCTTGTTTTCTTAGTGCAAATGTCTACAAATTCATAAATTAAGACACATTTACTTGAGTAGCAAAATTACATGATATAAGTCTTGTTTAAAAAAAAAAAGTATAAAAATGAGATGAATTTGTGATAACATAATATAACATGACCAAATATTTGCCAAATGGGTCAGAAAAATAAACTCACTTCAATGGAGAGGCTTCCGTTGGGCCACTCTGCCATAAAGCCCTGACTGGTGGAGGGCTGCAGTGATGGTTGACTTTCTACAACTTTCTCCCATCTCCCGACTGCATCTCTGGAGCTCAGCCACAGTGATCTTTGGGTTCTTCTTTACCTCTCTCACCAAGGCTCTTCTCCCCCGATAGCACTGTATATATATATATATTGGTAGATAATTGTTTTTATTTTATATACAAACTCACTTAATTTTGTTCAATTTCTCAGAAAACAATGTCATATCTTAATTTTGCCTATCAAGTAAATGAATCTTGATTTAAGGATGTTTATATATTTGTAACGGAAAACAAAGATAAAAATACTGCATATAACATTCATTTTTTTGAAGTGCATGTAACATTAATGCCATAACTTTATAAATGTAAGACTTTCAGCTCTGATTTAACACCTATTAAGGCTGTAATTTGTGAAAGGGTGAATTAAGACTATATTAAGACCTGCAGAAACCCTGATTTCAGAGATGAACAGTAGAATAATTGCTTTAAATAGTTTTATCCCAGAATGTTCTTTGTATTTTTTTCAGTGTTAGGCAATATGAAGACACAAACCAGGCAGATCCCAGATAAATCTGGTGTATAAAAGTACGATTTTGCTTTGTGTTTGCTTTTACTTTCACTGTTCATTCATTAATTCACCACTTCCGGGTATTTGTGATTTTTTTGTTGTTGTTGTGGGTTTGAAGACCCACTAGTCCTCCTTTCTCTGCGCTGGTCTGTGTTTATGTACCTGTGGCTGCTCCAGATATTATATAAAGCCATTATGATCATTGCAGATTATGTCCAGCTTTTGCATCCTCTGTGACGTCACTAAAGGGGGTGGGGTGGGACAATACGCCTCGCTTCGGAAATGAAACCTGTGGAAACTACTGGGCTTTGACAAAGAGTACGTTCCCACGTGCAGAAAACTGAAGCCTTGAATATCTGGATGGGATTTACAGTACAAGTATGAAGTGAGAGGGACAGAAATAGATTACGAGAGAACGGTGGGACAGTGACGGAAACATGATGACAACCTTAATAAGACAGGTGGCATCTGAAAAGGTACATACTGTACCGTTCTTAAATGATGTATGACTTTGAACAAGAGCTTAATGTGGCATTAGATCAATTTACATAGTATAAACTATCATCAAAAATTATAAACTGGTCAACATCTAGCTATTATTCCTTGCTATACACTGTAAAAAAAAAAGCAAGTACTTATTTTCCAGTTTACAGGACATTTTGAGTCACAAATACTAAGAATTGTGAATTACTTAAAATAAATAAATACATAAATACCCATCAACAAATTCCCTAAATGTTGTCCGAACTAGTCAAGACTTTTGGTCACAAAAAAAATAAAATTGTTTGTTGTTTTTCCATTATTCTTAGTTATTTGTTGATGTCTCTCACGTTTTTACATTTGTTGACTCTCGCCATTCTTGAAGCTTGTGTGTTAAGTGTTGAGGTCTGTGTACAGGTTTCTATAACTATTTCCCAGATATCTTTGCTTTGTAAGGTGATTGCTCCTACAGAAACAAAGATAGCACATTAAGTGTCCAACAAAACCAAATATACAAGGCTACCAAAATCTTAGATCAATTTATTGTGTTACTACAATGAAAAAAAAATTATGTTGGATTTACTTTCAAACATTTCTCACTCAGAAATTGCTAGTAAACTCACAAATACTTAAAAAGAATCAGCAAATTAAATGTCAGAATTAAATGTGACATTTTAAAGAAGAAAGACTGCAATAGTATTTTCTTGTAAAAAGTACTCCATAATCATTTTTTACAGTGTTATTGAAATTTGCTGAACAAGAAATCTGTAGTTGCAATGAGATATTTTCAAGAACATTACTTAGGTGTTACTTAGGACATTTTTTAAGATAATAGTCTGAATGCAGCATCTCAGATTGTGTTGAATTGTGAAGGTTTACTTATTTTTTATGGTGTACTGATATAAGGCAATAGACCGGTTTGGTACTGTAACTGAGCTATTGTCTACTCATGTGAGAGGTTAGTGGCTATGTGCTACCTCTGCAGTCGAGCGGCGAGAATATTTAACACTGAGCTAATGCCTTCGAGACCTTCTGCTGCAGTAATTCAACCGTCAAAGCTGGCCGAGGGTTACTGAGAAAGCCAAATTTCCCAAACCCCCAAAAAAGCTAATCGAACTGCTAAACTGATCCTTAAAGGTGACATATCATGAAAATCTGACTTTTCCAGGTTTTAAGTGCTATAATCAGGTCCACAGTGCATCTACCAACCAAGGAAACGTGAAAAATATTAACCCAATCACTTTGTTTAGGTAAGCCTTTTTCTGCAAGCTTCTGAGAAAACGAGCGGTCTGATTTCACTCCCTTGGTGACGTGGCAAAGGGATCTCATTATAATATTACCGCCCCTTAATCTGTAAGTTTCCACCTATGGCACTGTCATTTTGATTTCGCAAGCGACAACGGTGTACCGAAAGAAACAGGCCCGAAAAAAACAGCTTGCTTCTGCTTCCACTCAAAATAGGCATTTTCAAAATGATATATTAAATGATCTCTGGAGTATTATGAGCTGAAACTTCACAGACACATTCTGGGAACACCAGAGACTTATATTACATATTGTAAAAAGGGGCATAATATGTCTCCTTTAAATCAGGGGAATGGTGTCATCACGCATCTGTAATGGGAGGGGTGAGGTTGGCACGCTGTCCGTGCGCTGTCACGACTGTGACTTTCTTTTAGCGACTCTAGCCCAAATTCCACAACGTCCTTCCAAAGACTCACATGACCTAAGAGCCCATCGTCAGGATGAACATGAACTACTCTCAGCCCACAGTCCATTCAATGACCGCAACACTTGCTAAAATCTCAAGCTCTGATTTGATTGGCAGGGTTATATCTGCACTTTTAAAGGGATATTATTATTGTGTATTCATCCGTTTTAGATTTAGATTTATAAAAGCAAAATGAATTGTGTTTGGTCACTTTACATGCTGGTCAGATGGTCTCTTTCTGTCTAAGTGGGCGGTTCTTGGCCAGAAAAAGCTGTAAAATGAAGCACATGTGCATTGCTGAGAATAATTTTATGAAATCAGCACTGAGCTGAAATGCAGTTCGCTAACTGGCAATATCTCACTGTTTTCATCAGAGTATCAGTGTCACAAATAACAAGATAATAAGTTCCTCTCATTCGACAAACGTGTTCAAACTAAGAGTCTTTAGCAAGCAGTTACAGTTCACTGCTCTTCTGTCAAGAAATGCTTCATACTGTACATTCATCTGAAATTTTATATGCTGGAGCGCACAAAGCCATGATATGCATCACATAAGAGTTAATGACATGCTGCTCAGTTTTTCTCTGGATCTATTGATTTATTCAAAAATACATCAAAAATACAATTTGTACATTCAGTACAATGACAAGAATGCTCCTCTATAGTAAGCATATTTTTCTGAATTAAAATGTAAACATTTTTTTTGTTTGACAAATCTAAGTCATGTAATGAAAGAAGAAAAAAACATGAAACAGTTACATTTATTATAGAGTGAACCCTTACAGACCGCCATGACTGTGTCAAGGAGTCTAAAATTTTAGGTTATTCAACTCTTTTATGACAAGGAAAGGTTAGTTCACATGTCGTCTGCGGTGACTCCCCAAAACCTTAAAAATTATAAAATGATATTCAGGAATAAATAATTCATGATATTGGTAACATAAAATGACCTTGAAAAATATTTTCAAAAAAGTTTTAAAAAAATGATTGGAATGATTGATTTTACTTTTAAAAAAATACTTTTATTAAGCACGGATGTATTAAATAAATCAAAAGTGACATTAGTGAACTCTTCTACATTGTTATAAAAATCTCAAATAAATGCTGTTCTTTTAAAAACAAAAACAAAAAAGTTCACTAAAAAGTTTTCCTCATAGTTGAGGTATACCTACGATGAAAATTACA
This sequence comes from Sinocyclocheilus grahami, assembly GCF_001515645.1. Classification (NCBI taxonomy): domain Eukaryota; kingdom Metazoa; phylum Chordata; class Actinopteri; order Cypriniformes; family Cyprinidae; genus Sinocyclocheilus; species Sinocyclocheilus grahami. The sequence continues at coordinate 436,127 of NW_015505482.1, read as the reverse complement.
GGCCTCTCTCATCTTTTTAAGTGGGAGAACTTGCACAATTGGTAGCTGACTAAATACTTTTTTTCCCCACTGTAAATTACATTTTAAAATATATTAAAATGTAAAATAGTTACCAGGGATGTAACGATATCAAACTCTCACTATACGATATTATATCGCGGTATGGAGTTCACCATGCGATATTTAATGCGATATTTAAAATAAAAAAAGACAAATGAAGAAAGAAATTTTGTACATTTTAAAGTTAAATTATTCTATCTAATGCACTTTGAGAGTTCAAAATCAAGAGCTCCAACCCATGTTTCTTAACTAAGAAACTTAAGTCAGAAAAAAGTCAGTTAATTGACTTGTACCTGATCTTTAAAGGGGACTCAACCCCCTTTTTATTTGTTGATTTACTGTCTCAGTCTAAATTCTATTCACACTGGTGTTTTAGCGAGCCAAACAAATTAGAATATAATAATAATAATAACAACTTTATATTATTGTTATTCCTATGACAGTAATAGCCATATTTTGTAAAACAATCGCACTTTTGAATAAATGACAATGAATAGTTTATAGGTTTATTATTTTTGCTTTACACTTCAAGTAGGGAATTGACAATACTTGATAATACAATAAATGACAATGACAATAAAATCATCTAAAAACTATGGAAGATGGGAAAGTTGCAAGTAAATGTGTAAGTAATTTCCTCTCAGGGCAATGACTGATAGGACACTCTTTCAGAAACAGGTCTGAGCTGCTTCCTGTTTCGGGCGATGACTCTGTAGAGCATCTGGAGGTTTAATGTCTGAATTCATGCATGTCTATTGAAAATACACATACTCTCCCCTTCATGCACTGGGACGAGCAAGGCATTTTTTTTTAGTTTATCTTATCTCTCAGTGTCAAACAGAACTAAGTGTAGAGACTCCACCACAACTAGTCTCTTATCATCTAAATGTTCAGCAAGATTACGGAAATAACTGACACTCACACATCCAAATCAAGCCTTCATGGGATCAAACACAGACACAAACCCAGCACTCACGCAGATATGTACACTAAAACAGACTGTATGATAGCTTTTAGCTAACAAACTTAACTAGCCTAACAGGCCTTTCTAGTTCTAACTTAAACACACTATATGAGGTGAACAGGATGAAATATTTACTTTATGAAATATTTATTTCTTTTTGTTTTTGTATGAAAAATATCCATATTCAAAACGTAATAATCACTTGAATCTAGCTTGCGTTCACTGTTGTAAATGGAAGCAGTTCCAGGGGAATGATGTATGAGGTCGGCTTTGCGCATGCGCCGCTCAGAAGTGACGCACGTGGAAATGCAGCGGAGAGATCAAAACAAAACAACGGTCAAGAATTAGAAATACAAAACGAGGATTTGTAAAGAAGAATGTCGGAGGATTTCGATATAAGCCAAGAGGAGACTGGTTTTCCTTTGCTAAAGTAAGGAAACTTTGCTTCCTTTGATCCTGTAAACAAACGTTGGTTTTCATGAGACTCAACGGCGCATGCGCAGCGCTGACCTCATGCATCATGCTCCCGGAAATGCTTCCGTGTACAACTGTTGGTGCAAGCTACATTAAAGTGATTATTACGTTTTGAATATGGAAATTTTTCTTACAAAAATGCATCGATTCGCTACAGAAGGCCTTTGTTCACCCCCCGGAGCCGTGTGAGACACTTTTTTTATGGATGGGCGCTTTTTATTTAAGTTCTTTTGGACTGAAGCAATGCAACACCTGCTGAGTGGCATTAAACAGCTTGAAAGATCAAAGACTATTTTTAATATAACTCCAACTGGATTCGTCTGAAAGAAGAAAGTCATATACACCTAGGATGCCTCGAGGGTGAGTAAAACACAGCCTAATTTTCATTTTTGGGTGAACTAACCCTTTAAATCATTTCGAACATACAGGGGATTGACAAACGAACAGCAACGCTGCAGGAAAAAGAGCTTATTCCTGAAGTAATTAAATCTCAATTACCAATGCAGCTGCAAAGGTGAGTCACATTAGGTTGATTAATGCTGACAGCTATAAAAGAGGTCTGACAATTAACATTTTGTTGTGTGCCTTTCCAAAACAACAACCAACGGTTTGAAAGAGACCAAATAGTTGATGTCCACATTGCAGAATCACACACAGAAAATGCTAAATTATTTAGTAAAGGGGAACAAACACGTGTAAAACATGGCTTAACGTGGATCAGGGATTGACAGACTTTCAATAGGATGATTTCTGAATGCCCAGCCTCGGAAATCAGCAGAGAATTGAATCAGCACCTCTGTGACCCAGCATCATCCAAACCTTTATGTCAAAGCTGGAATTTATGACAGGACTGCTATTCAGAAACAACGTGTATCCAATGACAACGCATAGAGATGCATAACCCAGTACAAGGGCCGCAAAACCTTGACACTTGAGCAATGGAAAAGAGTAATATGGGCTGATGAGTCATTTTTTCCCTTTTGCTAAATTTAGGATTTCAGATACAGTTAGAAAAAGACAAAGGATTCATTTCATCCGCAGTGTCGGTTACCAACTGGCAAACATGGTGGAGAGGTTCATTATGCATAACGGTACACTGAAAAATATTTAGTATAATGGCAATATTCTGTTAGAATCTACTAGTAAATTTCACAATTCTTAAAGAAATGGCAAGTAACAGGTGCTTCAATAATCTTACAACTTGTTTTATTTACAAAGTCTACAAAAGTCTCATGGTCTTAAAGTCACCTCATGTATAGTGTAAGTTGGTCATGATTAAATTGTCATTGTGAATGTGTACTGTTGATGAAAAACAGCTCTCAAAAAGTATATAACAATTTGGATATAGAGTTATCGGCCAACATATCGGTTATCGGCTTTCAAAAATAAAGAATAATCGGTTATCGTATCGGCCAAAATTTTCATATCGGTGCATCCCTAAAAAACAGTCATTAAGCACTCCAAAGAAGTACTATATAATATAAAACTAGGCCTATAACCTATGATGCAAACACTATTCACTTCATGTTCCCACATTTCAGCATGAAGTCAAATGTCTTCCAGACCTCAACAATCAAACAGTCTACAGAAACAATCAATCGCTGAATATATTTGAGAAGTCATGGAGAACATAAAGATGATGAAGGTGTAGATCTAGTTCCTCCAGGTTTTCCTCCTACATGTATTTCAAAAAGAGTTTTAGGTATTTGTAGGCATCGTTCACTTTATTAGTTCCCACATTTTTGAACAGCGAATTTCTATGTAGCTGCGCTCACAAAAAGCAGCTGACATCGTTTTCTATACGAATTGACATTGTTTTCTGTGGTATTTAACTTAGGAATCAAAACCAGAACTTTACTTTAATATCTGCTAAATTGTTCTGTTATTTTGTCCACCTTTGGTCTACTTTGGCCGTTACTTTGCGATCGTCTTCTGAGACTAACACACACAATGATGGTCAGATGGATTCAGGATGCCATCTTTAGTTCCTCATGGATAATGTGGTTTCAGTGAACCACATGCTTTGTCTTCATTCAAAAAAAAGTCCCACTTCACCCCCTGCGCCCTCAACCGCCACCCCCTCACAAACATGAGCAACAGCAACAATGCGCACCATTCATATTCATTATTCTTCTGCCAGAGCGAGTGAGACAATGACATTCCCACTGTCCCACCCTCATATTCCATATATTTCAGCCTAACGAGCTCGGCCACCACGATTAAACCTTTCTTTAATCAGATACAATGAAACAGACACACTGATACCAGAATTATTACTTCACAAGGGATAAAACAAAGCATAGTTTACATTTAAGGATCATGAAGTTTTAGCTATAGATGTATCACAAATGGGCACAAAGTTTCATACATGATACTACAATTTTGTACAAACTGTTAATTACTTTCTTTTATGACCGCTAAAGAATAAGCTCTCCAAAAAGTACTAAACAACATAATCTTCTATCCTATGGTGCAAACACTAGCCTATTTTCACATAGCCTACATGTTTCCATATTTCCGCATGAAGTCAAATGCCTTCTAGGTTTCAAAAATCAAACAAGCTACACAGTTACAACTTACACAATACTAAATTCTTAGGGTTGCATTAATATGTACAAGCTGTTAATTATTTAGGTTATGGCTGCCCAATATCTAAAAAATACATACTATTAAAATAATTAAATAAATTTTTTATGTAACAGCCAACACCCGATCAATGGCTGACAAATAAAATTCTATATCATTTTGTAAAAATAAATGAAATATTCATTTGTGTAGTATCAGCTCATAAATATTCAGCAAGCTTCTATTTTTTTTTTTTCATGTTATGGCCAATAACTGCCCATTAACTGGCGAAAACAAATGATCTATACTATTAAATTTTTTTTTTAATTCATATAACTGCCAAATATCAATCTATATCATTTTGGGAAAAAAATATATATATAAAATAAAGGCAAATTAATGTCCAGTGTCAGCTCATAAATATTCAACAAGCTGATAGTTATTTTCATGTTATAGCCAATAACAGATATGGCAGATAATAGAAATTAACTATAACTAAAAAAAAAATT